>NC_074726.1:26995324-27295324 GCF_947242115.1 Biomphalaria glabrata | reverse complement strand
AAAGAAGGTTGACAGATCTTGTGTGTGGTGCCCCAACGGTCCAGAAGACCAATGATAGATAAAAGTGAAGTTAGATGAGAGCCTGGCGTAGTTGATATCTTATAATGATTTTCTAATTGATCAAATTGGTTTGTAAAGGATCAATCTATTATTCAAAGCCTTAAAAAAAAAAAAAAAAAACACATTTCCTTAAAAAAAAGTAATAAAATATTCCTTTTTTTTTTTTTTTTTAGGATAGCTCAGCTTTTTAGCTTTTGAAGTCAGTTGTCGAGCTGTTTATATTCTAGGAATCCTTGGGCTTTTGCCTCTTGTCTTTGTCTCTTTTTGGGGCTATTGGCCTCTTTATTGGGCTTTAAAAAAAAAAAGAGAGATTTTATTTCTATAGAATAACACATATTATTTGATACTAATGGTAATATATATAAATATATGTAAAAAAAACAACAACACTTTTCTTATGAAAAACAAGAAACAAAGACCTATATTCCAGCACTTTCGATATGTTTGTTGATTAGACTGCAGCATGCGTTCCTTTGACTAGTAAGCCTATTCTCCTTTCTATTTTGTCTTGTATGAGTGTTTTATTGCTCTTTATTGTGTTTTTGAAAATGTAACAAAGATTTACTGCTGCAGGGGTAAACGACTGTATAGAAAATACGAAAAACATGCATATATGTAACCCTGCCGGACCAAGTAAAACAAAGGACGTTTGGGCCACGAGGCCTTCATCAGCTACAAAACAAACAAAAAATAGAAAACAATTAACACAAAATAGTCTTAAGTTAACTTATCTGTCCGATGTTGTTCTCTATCGAGGCAGAAAAGAAATGAGCTACGCTGGTGTAAAAGCGCGGGAAAACGGAAGGGGGCGGAGATGTCAGGCAAAGATGAATGGGAAAAGGGGTACCGTAGTGTTAGTGCCCATCGCGTATTAAATAAAAGTGTGCTGGTTGTTGATCCCGTTAGGTTGGAGGGTGCCTGACATGTAAATAAGTTTGTTTTCGATCTGCAGACGGCTGTTTTTGTCGTTGCATTGTTGTATAGCAGTGACGAGGAGTAACGGATGGCCCTTAACCAGCTCAGCGACACCAATTTTTATGCACCGAGAAAAACTGACGGAACCATCTCTAATAATAAAAAAGTTAAGGTTGAAATAGATAAAATTATTGCTGATAACCTACTTCCACGATCGGCCCACAAACTACGACTCCATGATAGCGAATTAGGAAAACCATATTTCTACCTCTTACCTAAGATTCACAAACTTAACAACCCCGGCAGACCCATTGTCTCCGCTTGTTCCTGCCCCACTGAACTTATCTCCCGCTTTCTGGACACAATCTTTCAACCTATAGTCGAAAAGTGACCTACGTTCATTAAAGATACCAACCACGCCCTGTTAACACTAGCAAAAGTCATACTACAACCTGACAAAGAATACCTACTCTTCCTCCTAGATGTCAGCTCCCTTTACACTTCCATTCCACATGCTGACGGCCTTAAAGCCATCCGTTACTTTTTTGATATACCAGAAAACAAACACAAATCTATATCCACTGACATTCTAGTTCGCCTTACGGAGCTTGTACTAACTCTCAACTCCTTCGAGTTTAATGAGCAATTTTTCGACCAAATCAGCGGAGTAGCTATGGGTACGGCATTCGGTCCATCTTATGCTTGCCTATTTATGGGCTTCTTAGAACTCAACATTTGTTCATCCTACACGGGCCCCATGCCCGAATTTTATAGGAGATACATTGATGATGGCCTAGGCATAACATCTCTGACAGAGAATGAACTTATCAAATTTATTGAGTTCACTAACAACTTCAATCCCGCCATTCGTTTCACTTACACCATTTCCAGAACTAGAGTGAACTTCTTAGACATAGAAAAAACATAACCCAAAATTCTCTGTCTACATCCTGCCATTACAAAGACACTGACAGCCATAGCTATCTTCTATACTCGTCATCCCATCCACCATCCTGTAAAGATTCTATCCCCTACTCCCAACTTCTACGTATCCGCCGCCTTTTCCAAGATGACAATGACTTCACGGAAAAAGCAACTGAAATGATAGAGTTTTTCTTGCGTCGTGGCTACCCTCAAGCTATTTTAGACAAAGCCTTATCGCGAGTGGAGAATCTTAAAAGAAAACAAGCTTTCAAGAAAAAAACGATATCTAGCAATGATGAGAGGCCCAAATTGATATTAACCTACCACCCTCACAATGTGAAAGCCAAAAACATCTTTCTCAAAAACCTGAACATTCTCCAAGCCGATGAACATACTCGCGACGTCTTTTCATCCCCACCTCTTGTAGTATTCAGGCGAGACCAAAACCTACAAGACATATTAGTACACACTAAACTCCACAACATTTCAAGTGAACCTGGCACTTGGCCATGCAAGCGACGTAATTGTCAGACCTGCAAACACACACTCGCCACCCCCACCGTCACCTGTCCTAAAATGACCATCAAGATCAGTGGCAAATTTAACTGTAATAGTAGAGGAGTCATATATGCTATAATATGCTCAAGGTGTCAGATGGTTTATATTGGAAACACAGGCAGGACCTTAAAAACACGACTCCAAGAACACCTTAGAGACATCCGTAACTTTGCCACTAAGCCCGTCTCTATCCATTTTAATAACACACATCATAGGGGTACCACCGACCTCCTCGTCACTGCTATACAACAATGCAACGACAAAAACACCCGTCTGCAGATCGAAAACAAACTTATTTACATGTCAGGCACCCTCCAACCTAACGGGATCAACAACCAGCACACTTTTATTTAATACGCGATGGGCACTAACACTACGGTACCCCTTTTCCCATTCATCTTTGCCTGACATCTCCGCCCCCTTCCGTTTTCCCGCGCTTTTACACCAGCGTAGCTCATTTCTTTTCTGCCTCGATAGAGAACAACATCGGACAGATAAGTTAACTTAAGACTATTTTGTGTTAATTGTTTTCTATTTTTTGTTTGTTTTGTAGCTGATGAAGGCCTCGTGGCCCAGACGTCCTTTGTTTTACTTGGTCCGGCAGGGTTACATATATGCATGTTTTTCGTATTTTGAAAATGTAACGTCTGAAAACGGCTATAACAAGGAGGTGGTTCCACTATAACTCAATAGATATTCATTTAACGCTACAGCGCGTCCAAAAATTTCTTGTTAAAATCGATGCGTTTTATTCAGAGATGTTTTGATAAATTGTTTAATATATAATATAATAGTTGTGTTTTGTTTTCACTTTATAAAGTTAACATACGATAACAATTAAGCCAAAATAATAATAGAAACAATTAAATTATGTTCTATTGTTATTATTTTTAAAACAAAATTTAACAAATTAAAATAAAAAATTAAATATATTGATACATATTTACTCAAATGTATTTTACTTTGCTAAAACTTTTATTTTTTAGTATTGCGTACGCTTACTTTCCCTTGATAAACAATAAACAAGGTTACCTCCCTGTCTAAAAAAAAATGAGCTTTTCCTCTTCACACACATACAAATTGACAACAGCTCAACATAATATGCTTGAAATAATTGTTTATATTGTTTAAATATTCACTTTGAGAAATTGTCCGCGAAAACATTCAGATTTCATGGAAATGTTATCACTTCAAAATCGATACACTCCAACGAGTTTATCGACCATTTTCCTTGTGTTGAGGCAAGATATTGGTGCATTATATGAGTGAACACGGTTGCTAACAGTAGATCCTGGTTGAATCCTCAGATAGCCTACATAATGGCTAGACACTCACTTTTATTGTTGAATATCTGGTTTCAGCTAACTATAGTTTCCTTCTGATTAAAAATACTGGATGCAAAGTCCTTTGTTATTCTAGCATGAGGCATATGATAAAAGTGCTGTATATGATAAAATATTCCTTTAGTTGTAGGTTCAACAGCAGTGGTGGACAGTTCACGCGAGCGATAATATGAAAAACTACTTATTAATTGTTGTTTTAAATTATGTTCCGCTTATATGCATAATAAATAGATTTTTCTCTTTAAAAAAAGTAAACATTTTTTTTGTAATTGTATAAATTAGTATGACAGAACTTACTAAACTTAGCAATACAAATGTAGAAATATTTTTTTTACAAAAAATCTAAAACAGTTTGCATAAATGTGTTCAAATATGTTGAATTGTCATCTCCCTTACTAAAAAGCCACCAGTGTTTGTTACTATTAATATGTGAATAGTTGTAAAAATGGTGTATTTTTATGAAAAAAAAAACTGCTTGCATACTTGATTTTGAAAATTAGACTTTTCGCTTTCAGAAAATAAAATTAAAAAGTAGCCGTTCCATCAGAATTTTGAATGGTCTAAATCAGTGATGCCCAAAATACGGCCCGCGGGCCAAATCCGGCCCGCCGACACTTTGGCACAAAGTGTAGACCCCCATTATTTTTCCAGAGGAAAAAAAAAAGGTTTTAAAATGTATCTTACCTACGTTAGGGCACTGATGGATTGGTCCTATGACCTTTGACACTTGCACGTTTAGGAAATGAGGGAGCCGAAGAAACTTCAAGTGGACTCAGAATGATAATAAGTCTTGTTTAGCCAAAATATTTTATTTGTAAAGAAAATGAACAACAAATAAACGGAACTATAATACAAATATGACGCCATTCTTGGTTTTGAGCACAAATTAAAAAAAAAATACGCATAGACATTGAGGATATGGAATATTTAGCTAAAATTAGAGACAAGAAAATGAGTCGTTGATAAAGCTAATTCAATCTCAATTTGTAAGTACAGAAATGAAGCACTTTTCCGACGTTTAAAAAAAAGAGATAACTTTCAGACATCGCATTAATTAATGTAAGTACTAGATCCACAGGTTTCTAAAAAAAAAAAAAATGTTTCAGATCAATTTAGTTTTTGTAACTTTTCGATCATGTGACCCGTTACACGAGTGACGGAAATTAAAATGGCCCGCACTTCGAATTAGGTTGGGCATCGCTGATCTAAAACATTATGATGTCGGATTTTCACTATTTTGTTTTAAATTACGATATCTAAACGGGACGGACTAATGGATGGACAGACCACACACAACTAATAGCGTCTTTTCCCCTTTCGGGGGCCGCTAAAAATGACTTATGTCTTCTATTCCGAGGATTAAGGATGAGCGCAGTGTTTCACATGAAATACGTAATACCAGTTGCGACCTTCACTTTTATTCCACACCTGAAATACAGGTAAATCTGATGACTCCGAGGGGGCTTATTTAAGTTACATAAGTCTTCTGCGCCTGTCGTCTACTAAAGAAATTAATACACACTTTTTATAATTGTCAAGAATATCTGTATGAAGTCATTTGAAGCACTATTTTATTAGGCCTACACCTATATCTAGACCTAGACTTTCAGGTATATTTTTTAATCTAGATCTAAAACTAGAAACCTATAGTTCTCAGTTTGAAAATAAGTCCCTATAATTAGGCCTATATTTTCATTAAGAAAATAATATTAGTAGCCAATTGTATTTTGTTTAAAGGGCAGGGGGAGAGGAAATATGAAAACAATATAATTAACAAGTAGAATTACACAACACTCAATAAAGTAGGCCTACCATAGTAAAAATATGGCACTTTTTTTTCGCTCTTAGATCAAGATATAACTTTATTTAAAGATTTAAATTTAAAAAATGAAACAAGAAAAAAACGACAACTAATCATTAATTCGTTTTTAAACATGTATTTAATTAATGGGGAAAAATCAAATCTCAATCGCACGCGCATCCGTGGACTACTCCTTTTTTTTTTTTTTTTAGCCGCTCCTGCTAGATTAAAAACTCCCTCTAGCGGGCTGAGTCACCCCAACCTGCTATATAGATCTGTACTTTACTAACAAATGATTAAAAATAGATGCACATGTTAATAAAAACAACTTTAGTTCTATGAAATTTATTTAAAATCTGCGATATTTAAAAAAAAAACTTAAATCAGATTCTCTTTCATCTCTTTTGTCGTATTTTTGTTGAGTACAAATGTATTTAGTGCACGCTTTACGTCTTTTAAACATTAGTAGCAGACAAACCTAATCAACATCCGGTAGGAGCGGAGATTGCCGAAGGTATCCGAAGTCTTGTTATTACAATGGCCGACAGTAAGGATTGAGAACAGACGACGCTTACTTATCGGTAGTTCTGTGATAGCGCTTTAGACATGAAAAAAATTAAAACATGAGTTCAGGAGAACAAGGAGCAGAAGGCGGAGCAGAAAAAGACGTGGAATATTATTATAGACCAGGTAATAATTCGTTTTATTTATTATAGCAAGTGCTCATCTCTCGTCTGGCAGTGAGTTGAGTAGCTGTACTGGCATCCGAGTCCAAGACTCACTGTTCCATCAGTTCTGGCTCTGGCCATCAGAGAACTGTGCCATGCTTCAGCGAACATGGTTTCATAGATACATCCTTTAATTTATGACATGCTCTTCCTTAAAGACGTAGAGTCTAAGAGTATGTGTTTTACATTTTGACTTTGAAATGAAGAATTAAATTTTAAACTTGGACAAAGAAATCAAGTAAATTTTAAACTAGAATACTGAATAGATCTTTAGAAATGAAAAAATTTCATAAAGTTATCTCCCCTACTTAGGCTAATAATGTTATTAAATATATCCTTATACAAACTTATAATCTAGATCAGATCTAGAGATCTTTTTATTAATATGATCCTCATCTAGATCTAGATATCTAGATCTATATAGTTAATACAGATCTACCTTGTCTTGTCTTAAACTAAATTCTGCTAGACTCTAGATTCTATCTATATTCTCTGCAGTCTGCTCTAGTTACTAGATCTAAATTATTCTAAATACACTTTATAAGGCTAGATTTAGAATTTACTAATTATTTAGATCTCTACCTCTGGATTCTAAAGACCATTTTTTTTTTTTTTTTTTTTTTTGCTTTTTAAAGTTTGTACAATCCCAACTGTATATAATAAAATGCAATAGAAACATACAACAGATTTCTGCCTGTAAAAAAAACCCATAAGTAACTGTGTTAGGAAGACACTTTGCACAAATATCCTTAATTTTTATCACTTAAAATCTCTAAGATTAAATAATATTAATTACATGACTTTTTAAATATAAATTATGAAAAAATATAAGAATTTCATTCACCATTATTAGGGTCAATAAAATGTTGCTTAACATCAGGTAATCTCTATAAAGCTGAAAACTATAGAAAAAAAAGAGAAAGATACTAACCTAAGTTACAGTCACAGTCTTTATCTACAAAGCTGCAAAGGGGATATAACCTTGAATGTCATATATGGTTTAACTGAAATTAAAAAGAGCAATGATCATGCTTTGTGCAACTTTAGCGCCAAGTTATCAATTTGATTCCATGTCTAAGAATGGAACAATACTTATGCTATATAAATTGCATTGACTTTGATTCTGAAGATTAAGTGCAGCATTTCACAAGACCAAGCAAAAGAATTATAGAATTTAGGAAGCACAAGTTATAAATGTGTATGTTATTATTGTTTAGAACTATTTCCCTTGGCATGGGGGGTTAAATAATGTTGTGCAATATACTAATTAAGTCAAAGAGTGTGTTAATAAATAGACTCATGTACCCAGCCTGCGTGTTAGTATCGTTTATTGTTGTTTTGTGTTATCTAGGGTGACACTAAGCTAACAAAAGTTTGAATTTAGTAAATATATACACATAATCTAGAATCCAGGTCAGACGAGTACCTAGCATTTATTTGTGGAAATAGACGTTAGTTACATGAAAAATCTTGTCATAGGTTTTTATAGAATTTTATAAGGTAATCATCAATCCCTAAAATAAAAAAAAAGAAAACATTATTTTGTAATAACACTTCTTCTGGAATAAATATGAACAGATAGAGAATCACACTTTGTAAACCTTTATTAAATATAAATACCTTGCACTAATTTTGGGTTAATAAATACTTCCACCTAGACTTACTTTATTTTGAAAATTGAAAAGAAATTGTTTAGTTTAATAATTATGACTTTTTCTAATCTGACTTTCTATTGGATGTTTCTAGGGGGTCGTAGAAATGATGGACTCAAGGCTGCTGATATTGTTCATGTTCTGCGAGAAAGAGTAGCCTACCTTTCAGGTTAGTTTAGGTGCTGATAGCAAACTGTTTATTTGGAACTAATAAAATATGAAGGCCCCCATTTTTTTTGTGAATTCAGGTTATAAATATTTACCTAATTAGTAGTTTATCCGTGATATTCACAAATGACTACTAGTTAATTTTTGTCTAAAAATAGCGATTCATTTCACAGATATGTAGAATACCTTTCAACCCAATAATTCTATAAATCATGGTAATAAAATAATGATATTAAAGAGAGATTTTTAGTTTCCAGTGGTATCCCCTTAAAAAAAAAATCCAAGTGGCAGTTTTGGTGTTGCTACCCAAGGGTTAGAAGTAATGCTGAAATTTTGTTGGATCCATATCTCAGCTTCTAAGTCAACCTTCATCATTTTTAGTTAACACATTGGGCAGAATATTTTTTTTTTTTTTTTTTTAATTTTATTTTATACATGTTACAATGCTGGGCTTTGTAACTGGTAAAGTGCTTGGGTTTCTGAACCAAGGGCTCTTTAGTTAGAATCTCAGGAAAAAAAAACTGGGATTTTGAACTTCAGGATTTTTACGACCCCCAACTCTAAGTGTCTGACATATGTTGGGGAAGTAAACGAGGTCATTGTGCTGGCCTCAGGGAACCCTCATAAACTGTTGGCCTTAGATAAGCTTTACACTTTTCCTTTCATTTATTTTTTGTCTTTTGCTACAATAAATTATAAATAAATTATAACTTTTATATAGCGCTACTTTCATGTTTATAGCATGCTCAGAGCGCTATGGTCCAATCTCATTTGTGGACCAGTGGGGGTGAGGGGGTATCTGGTAGATGGTTTTCCATGCTGCCTTTAGGAGCTCGGTAAACACAACTCTGCTGAACCTGTTGAACCTTGAGCTCCCTTCATAGGTAGCCAAGCCAAGTTCAAGCGTACTTGGCCTCTTGACCATCATGCTTCCCACAATGTTAAAAGGTCAAATCAATGAGATCAAGAGAATAACGTTTTACTGTATTCAGTCTTCAGTTCTATCAGATATTTTGTGTAGACTTTGTAACTTGGATACTTAGAGTGGTTGGTGGATAAAAAAAATCCTTTGCTGTTACCATGTTTCAAAACTAAATATCTAATTATTCACATTCTCATTCAGGTGGTAGAGACAAAAGAGGTGGCCCAATATTGACTTTCCCCTCACACACGCACCCTGAGAGGTTAAAATATGAAGATCTCCGCAGGCTGATGACCTATCTTGCAAGCGTTCCCAGGTAAGTGAGTCTTTAAAAGTACATGTAGCTTCATTTCTTTCAACATAAGTAATTGCATAACATCTGTTTGGTTGTTTAGATATTAATTAAACATATAATTAAAAAAAAAATTAACCTTATGAAGTAAGGTCGATGTATTGAAACTTCATTATTAATTTCATTACTGATTAATAACGTTCACTTCTCTGAATTCTTGTGATTTACAATTATCAGAACCTACTCTACGTATGGCATATTCTTTTACCGTCCAGTGGTGAATTCTTTTAAAATTGTTACCATCTTGGTACTCTGATAAACATCTACTTCCACAAACAAATCTATGATCTCATTCAATATATATTCCATTTATTTCGATGGTATTCTTTACTGTAACAAGTACTATAATGTATAGATTATAGAAAGTGTGCTTTTCTTTTTATTTGTAAAACTTTAGCATTTAAAAAAAATACAATACAAAATGAAATTATTTATATGAATTATAAAAATGTAAAATATCAGTATCTCTTTGGTAGTATGATTTTTTTAGTTCAAATAATTAGCTGGTACAATCAAAACTTGACATTGGTACTTCATTATTTGTCCAGGATAAGTCATTTTATTAAATAGAGTTGACTGTATTTCAAGGGTCTTTTAAAAGAGGCTACAAAATGTAGTATCTTATTGATTAAATGAATGGCATAAGAAATTGATATGTCTTTAAATCTCTTCTATAACCCAAAGTCAGGTACCCATTAGAGCTGGGTGGACTCAGAGGCGCCCGAAGATCCTGACATTAGTTAGGGAAAAGTAAAGGCGGTTGGTCGTTGTGCTGGCCACATGACACCCTTGTTAACCGTAGGCCACAGAAACAGATGACCTTTACATCATCTGCCCTATAGACCACAAGGTCTGAAAGGGAAACTTTACTATAACCCAAAGTAAGATAGCTTTTAACTATTTGGAAAGAAAAATATTATTCTTAAGTGCTAGTACCTGAGATGAACTCCATTTGGTAGCAAGGCTGGAAGGATTAGTCCTCCTGTAGAGCCTTAGAAACTCTGCTGTTAGGCATAGTGCCTTTAAGCTCCCATACAGGTCAAGTGACTCTGCAGACAAACTATCCTGCAGTTTCCGGACATGCAGACTCTCTTGCAAGATATGCGCCACTGTTTCCACAGACTCTCCACAGTGTTTGCAACGGGTATCAAAATTTGGCCGGAACCGGGCAAAATAAGCACCAACAGGGCAGTGCCCCGTTCTACACTAAGCAATAATGGATTGTTCTGACCTTTTTAGCCTCCACCATGCATCGTTGTGGTACGGGCGACGCAAATGTTGCCAGACTCCAGGGGCTTTGTTGGAGCCATCCCAGGATTTCAACCAATTGTCATGTTGCCACTCTTGGATTAATGTTGTAGCTTGGTTTAACATACTTGGGGGTTCAAAAGTGGGCACGGCCAGTGCTCCTTCTTGTGCTAGAGCATCAGCCGCCTCGTTACTCCTTGCGCAGCAGTGCGAGAGCACCCACTGCATAAAGATGACAGCTCCAATAAATAGGCGGATGTTATTTGTGGCGCCTATTGCCTCTTCTACCAAAGGTGACCCCCCCCCCCCCCCCCCCCCCCCCCCCAAAGCCAGCCATGGCCTGGAGGCAGGAGCTAGAATCGGTAACCAGATATCGCAACGGTTTCCTTTTTACTGAGTTTTTCCCCTATGTTGCGTAATGCCGTGATGATCGCGTGAGTTCGTGCTGTTACCTAGATTTAGTGAATTGGTTTCAAATATTATATCCACACTGAGAATACTGAAGAACCAAACCAAGAAAATATACTCTTTTTCTTTAATTAATGCACCTGGAATATGATATGAATATAAATATTTTGTAGAGAGTGAAAGATACTAGTATATTATGTCATACCAGTCACTTGCCAGATTAGCTTGTGACATGAATTATGAAAAGCATAAAATGTATGAAACTTTCTGGGATTTTTTACTATGGGAACACATAAAATATTAAAAAGCTAAAACCAGGCTATTGTAAAGAATTATCAAATATTTTGTTTTTGTTTCATAGGACTCAAAGAAATGGTGTTTGTATTTATAAGAGCCATGTTTCTATTCACATGTGCTTATGTGTGGGAGGGGTTAGGGTAGGACTATTCAACCCATTGCACTGATTGTTTTGAAAGTCTAAATTTAGACAGTCATTACCTCCCTTGGACCACTGGGGACAGGTCTGCCTTTCAAATGAGGAGTCTGTGGTTATAAAGTCAATACCTTATTGCCACAAGACCTTTTAGGAACCAGAGGACTACAACATCACACGCGTATGCACACACACGCACATGCAATCACCCACATCCTTGAAAACATCTTGTTGATGGATTTAAATAAAAAAGTCACTCTCCCGTCTTTATTTCTTTCTTTATTCTTTGGTGAATGAGAGGACTATCTCTGTATTAGCTATCATATCACAATCCTTGTCATTGATACTTATGTTTCATTCACTTATTACATCGATATTTTTAAACTGTTGTTAAGACATGGGATTGAATTAAAGAAAAATAACTCACCGATTCTCAGATTGCTTGTATCTCTCTGGTTGCAGAAGCACAATCCAAATATGATCAATCAATACTCTTTGGTTAAAGGAAATAATGTCACAATCTCCAAATCAAATTTCCATATCCCATTCACTAATACAAATTAAAGAAAACAATCCTCAATCCTCCATAGAGAAATTCAAAATCGTTACTAAAGTTTCTTTAATACACAGCATGAACAAAAATCACCCTTCTTCGCAAGTGGAAAAAATGGTTAGTCAGGGAGGAACAGGGTTAAAGAGGGAAGAGTGTCTAGAGAGATATTCTAATAAAACTAAAAAATTTCAACCTTCTTATAAATGCTTTAATTATTTAATTTAACTAATAAACATTGCTAAAAGATTACTCTAGAATACAAGCCCTTGATATCATTTGTATTTACAATACATTATATGATTTGTATAATTCTTGTCAGCATGTCCTGGTTAGTAAGTTTAAGACAGGTCAAGTTGGTTAAGTGTAGGTCGGCTAAAAATCAGGAAAGATCTCGAACTCCTATTTTGTAAACAAAGGTCTCTAGGAAAAATTAATATTCCAAAGAAAGTTCAAAGGGAGGGTCTAGAATAAGGTAATCATCCAGAAATGTCTTTTTGGAAGACTATAGAAGGAAAACAAAGTAAGATATCAGGCATTGTTGGTCATTAGTCATTGGTCAGTAGTTAGTAGTTATCATTGTTCATTGCGTACTAAGGGTGCCAGGCACCCTGAATACCAAAGGCTGTTGGCATGCCCCCATCTCTCAGTAGTGTATATTTGTTCATATTTGCATAAGGACAGTCACTAGTAAGCAATATAAAACTTAATATAATGTAAATAAAGTTAAAAAAGCAACAGAAATGTATCATTTTATATTGGTGCCCCCTATGCCTGCCCCATCATGCCTCCCCCTTGGTAGACCACTGATGGAGACTTAAAGGTAACCCAAGTTTGAAATTGAAAATATCACTTTTAAATAATGTAAATGAATACTTTTTGTGTGTGTTTACAAGTAAAGCTGTTGACCATTGTCATGATTCCTACAGCTAGATCTTGTATGTATTCAATGATTTAAGAAACATGCTATTATTATATTCTTCTTACCAGTGATGAAGTGAGAGAGAAAGGATTCACCATGATCTTAGACATGAGGGGCACCAAGTGGGACACTGTTAAACCCATTCTAAAAGCTTTACAGGTGAGTTTTAGTCTTGTTATTTTATAGCATAAGCAGTAGTTCAACGCAGAGTCAAACATCTGTTAAACTTACATATAAATGATATTTTGTTTTACTAGCAGATTCAAATTAGGTCTAATTAGACTCAAATATATACATTCATGAATTTTGGCATAAAGCTGTTTGACTATTGCCGTTATTTTTATTGTTAATGAAATCTTGTCTTTAATTCAAGAACAACATGAAACATATCTTATTTCTTCTAAATAAATCAATCAGGAGTGCTTCCCTGGCAATATAAACATGGCTTTCATTATCAAGCCAGAAAAGTTTTGGGAGAAACAGAGAACCAGTCTTGGAAGTTCCAAGTATAACTTTGAAGTAAGACTGTTTATAATGTGTAGACGTTTTCTTTTTAACATTGAAATGAATGAATCAGTTAAAATTGTGTACTCTTTGTGTACTGTTTATTATCACCTCATGTCCCCTGGGCAATCCTACAATCTTTTGCTTCTGTACTTTATGAAGTATAGCTCTGAATAGAAAGCTTATCTTATTTTTTACACTTTGTGTGTCTATGGTCTGTCTGGCCAAAAGTATGTACACATTATTTTGCCGACACCCAATCTCCGATCAAAATGAAATTTCGGACAATTATTTCTTTTAACTGACAACACAGGAATGAATAAAAAATTAACCAATTAGTTTTTTAACTATTGTTAATAAATTATTATGTTTGGTATCTCGATCAAGAGAAAGAAATTTTATTTGACTGAGGTATAATTAGTCCCCTTTCCAAGGGAAAGAAATAGTACTTGGCTGAAGTGGTGGTATAAGCTGAATTAGTCCCTTCTTTCGATTGTTGTCTGAGGATTAGTACATATTTTGCCGACACCCAATCTCCGATCAAAATGAAATGTTTGGACAATTATTACTTTTAACTGACAACACAGGAATGAATAAAAAATTAACCAATTAGTTTTTTAACTATTGTTAATAAATTATTTTGTTTGGTATCTCAATCAAGAGAAAGAAATTTTATTTGACTGAGGTATAATTAGTCCCCTTTCCAAGGGAAAGCAGGGTTCGTACGCGGTCTGGAAAGTCTGGAAAAAGTCTGGAATTTCAAAATTCAAATTTCAGTCTTAAAAAGTCTGGAAAATTGCTACTTTTCGAGGCAATTTTGTTAAACGTCTGGAAAAAGTCTGGAATTTGAAGAAAAAAAATTAATCAGGCGCCGTAACCGGTAAAATGCTAGGCTGCTAGATCTAGTTGGGCATAGAGGCTTCCATTAGGCCTACTAGATCTATTGTTATGGGGAAAGCACGCGCAATCACAGCATGTCAGTGAAATGCCAGCCATTTTCTAGACGGTGTACTGTAGACTTAAATCAAATTTAGTAATAGATCTAGTCCTAGACTGCCCTAGACTATAATAGTAACTAGTTTATTATGACTGCTGTTAGTAGTGTTAGTCTATATTATTTAGATGGTCGATCAAATTTCAGTAAGGCTACCAAAGGTCGGGAAGTTTTTGGCCTAGAAGATTTATTTATGCATGCACGAAACTCCCCCTTCCTTTTTAAATAAAGAAAACAAATATATCTCGTCAATGATGTCAACATAGAATATATAGGCCCCTAATCTAGATCTAGAGTCTAAACTAAAAGACTAGACCACAAGAATTACTCACTAGATCTAGGTCTACTACTAGATTTAAAAGTCTCGATCTATTCGCGACTTAGATTACTAGATCTAGGTCTACTACTAGATTTAAAAGTCTCGATCTATTCGCGACTTAGATTACTAGATCTAGGTCTACTACTAGATTTAGTCTCGATCTGTTCTAGGTCTATTAGATTACTAGATTTAGTCTTGATCTATGCGCCACTTCTTAATAGATCTAGGTTTTCTACTAGCCTAGAGTTAGTTTCCATCTATGCGCGATTACCCCCCCCCCCCCCCCGGTTAAATAAAGAAAACATTATATAATAATATATCTAGTCAACATAAAATATGCCTATAAGATTGGTAGAACTTCCCATCGAAGGCCCCTAGTTTTTCAGGTAAATTATTTGGCAGCTGTCTTTGTGCACTTGAGTCTAAACTAAAAGACTAGGCCTTTAGAATGACTTACATTACTAGGTCTAGAACTAGATTTATTCTTCATCTATGCGCGACTTAGATTACTAGATCTAGGTCTACTACTAGATTTAGTCTCGACCTATGCGCGATTTCCCTCCTCTCCCCCCCTCCCTCCCGTTAAATAAAGAAAACAAGTTATATTACATCTAGTCAACATAGAATATAGATCTAGATCTTAGTCTAAACTAGAAGACTAGGCCACAAGAATGACTTAGATTACTAGTAACTAGGGTTACTATTGTGAATTAGGCATAAGTAAGCCACTAATACAAATTAAATTTAAATTTCAATACAGTTACTCTAACTCTAGATCTTTATTTATCTCCTCCAATAGAATTATAGGCCTACTAGAGGTAGGCCCTCTAACCTAGGCTAGTCTAAATAAGTCTTTACTTTTTAACTAGTATCTAATGTTTAAGCCACTAAATATCTATATAAAAATTATAAAACTATTGGACTTGTTATGAGATTTAGAATAAGATTTTACAACTAAGTTAGGCCTATTAAACTATATAGGCCTACTAGATCTATATCTATTAGCCTAAATTGCCCAAGTCTAAGTGCTACAAGATTAGTGACTTTTTTTTCCCCCCTTGTTTCGTATGATCCTTCATAATAGAAAATTATTATTACACCCTAGTGTCATGTATCAGTTTTAGAAACCCTGTAATATTTGGTGACTAGTAGTCACTGAACTATTCCGTGCTAACTGCACGAGATTTTGTTTGGTCAAGTAACTGACCACGAGGTGGACACCTCAGTTGACCATGGACTCTGGTAGATAGAGGAGCATTATTATCTCCTCAGGTATATTATATAAGCACTGAATAATTATTATGTAGTATGCTGTTCTTTTCATTGGATTACATTTTGTGATGGCTTAAGTTGCCAATATCTTTTGTGATCTATATTTTATGTGTAATAAAATTTGTCTGCTACCAGTGTGTTTATCAATAATTCTAAATGTTGTCGTTGGAGACTTTAGTATACTAGTGTTATTATGCACTTGCAAATCTAGTGCGTGTAAGAAAGTATTTAGTTAAGAAGAACATTATAGTAGTACCAGAAGAGGTATCTACAACACACAGAGACATTCGCGTCTACAAGAACCAGGCTGTGACACCTAGTCCAAACCTCACACATGACAGCAGGGGTTAGTTATTGGCAGGGTTTGAACCCAAGACCACGAATACAGCAGTCCAGAGCGCATACGGCATGCTCAGGTAGCCATCCTTTTTACTGTTAGTAAGTCTGGAAAACATAAGATAAATATCTGGAAAAAGTCTGGAAAATGTCTGGAATTTATTTTCACAAAAGTTGTATGAACCATGGAAAGAAATAGTACTTGGCTGAAGTGGTGGTATAAGCTGAATTAGTCCCTTCTATCGATTGTCGTCTGAGGCTTAGTACATATTTAATTATATGACTGATCCTAACTAATGGATAAACTTAATATAAGCTTTTTTTTATAAAAAAGTATTTTTTTAATGTATTTTCTTGTTCTTTGTTTTATTACTATTTCACATAGAGGTTGAGTGCTAGGCAGACATCTCTCCCCCCTCCTTTTCCAACAAACTTTGACCTGACTTCATTCAAAATGCTTAAAAATCAATTAATTTTTTTGTTCTTGTTTCCTTAGACCAATATGATCTCCTTAGACAGTCTAAACAAAGCCATTGAACCCAGTCAGCTAACAAGGGAATTTGATGGCACTTTAGAATATGATCATGAACAGTGGATACAACTAAGACTTGTAAGCCTGTTTAAAACAATTGCTTTACTTAGTAGTTTTAATTTGTCATTTTTTGCTGACAATTAAGATATTTAGTAGAATCTGAAATGAAAAATAAAAATGCTTTTATTATGTGAGATTGTAAACTTAAGCAGTGGCGTTGCAACCATCACTTTATCACATGTGAGAATAGAGTGTAAGGACACTATCACTTATAAAAGGTGGTAAATACGTTGGAATGTCTTTTTGTAAATGTACCGATAGATACAGGATGTTTCAATTTTCTTTGTATGGTTTGGGTTGTGGTGGTAAGGCAACATCATATTCTTGAACCCCATCCCTCTGGGTAACACTGGTCTTCATTGATATATTTTTTAAACACAGGTTTTGATTAATGTAAAAGCAGTTACGTATAAATGAGTTATTTTGTATTCTAACAACTGATAGACCTAAATTCTGTTATAATGTATTGATTTATGTCTCACTATTTTTGTAAAAATCACTTCAAGTGTCATGATAATAAAAAAATATAAATGAAAATGATCTAGGTCTAAAAGGTTAGCATATTTTTACATTATTTGTGATCAATTTGGTAGTAATCTTTTATAATAGAAAATTGAAATGGAATGCCAGCATAAAACTAACATATTGTAAAGCTATTTCAATCAAGTATTACTTTTAGAAAATCCCATAGACCTAAGTAAGATATTCAAAGCATAATTCAACAAAACAAACAAACAATACAGATGCTGGAAGAGTTTATATGGAAAGCCTTGGACTTGTTAGACAAGTTGGATGAACTTGGGGAGATTCTCACCAACCCAGAGCTGCCAGATGATCTCAATGGTGCCCAAATGGTGCTGGAAGAACACAATCACTTGAAGAAAAGGGTGCAGATGGCTCCTGTGGAGCAGCTGGCCATGGAAGGGCATCAGATTCTGCAAAGGATAACTGGAGAGTACAGTGGTAAGTCTATCATGGAGTTTTTTTTATTTATTCCAGAGGTATTTGTATATTGATTTAGCTAGAGGAATTTGGTTGTGTAAAGATGTTGGTCAATCTGATTTCGTTCTTAAGGTAATTGGTTGTGTAAAGATGTGGATCAATCTGATTTTGTTTTAGATTTATCTGGTTGTGTAAAGATGTGGATCAATCTGATTTAGTTTTAGATTTATCTGGTTGTGTAAAGATATGGATCAATCTGATTTTGTTTTAGATTTATCTGGTTGTGTAAAGATGTGGATCAATCTGATTTTGTTTTAGATTTATCTGGTTGTGTAAAGATGTGGATCAATCTGATTTGTTTTAGATTTATCTGGTTGTGTAAAGATGTGGATCAATCTGATTTTGTTTTAGATTTATTTGGTTGTGTAAAGATGTGGATCAATCTGATTTTGTTTTAGATTTATTTGACTGTGTAAAGAATATGGGTCAATCTGATTTTGTTTTAGATTTATTTGATTGTGTAAAGAATATGGGCCAATCATAACTGTTCTAGAGGTAATTGGTTGTGTAAAGATGTGGATCAATCTGGTTGCACACAAATTACACAATTTTGCTATGCTAGTAAATTAGTGGTGCCAATGTAATGTATATCTGTGACCTAGGCTTCACTTCTATGGAGAAGTTGACAGAAACCTACATTTTCATTACATGCTCATAGAAAACAAATGGGTTGAATTGCTGTTTCATTTAGGCTAAACAAATTTAATGTTGCTCATAGGTCTTGTCATTTATAAAACACCAAGAATGCAATTTAGAAAATTTGGTAGAATGGAAATGTTTAATAAGCAGATTATAAAATAATACAAAAATTAAGTATTGGTCAACTTTTTAATTTAAAATCTAAATTGAAATAGTTTCTAAATTTAAGAATACTCGCCTTGTTCATGCCATTGCTGTAATAATATTCATAGATGTTGAAGTGGGACATAAGTTTAGTTGTAAGAATAAAGAGGAGAGTCCTGACGTCAAATATTCAGCACAGCTAATACAGTTCTTGAAACATTTCTTTTAATTCTTATTTAAAATAATGTTAAAAACAATTGACAATCAAAAACTTGAATATATATAATTCAGATTTATACAAGTCTGAGTCATTTGAAAGCCGTTGCATAACTTGTAGTCAATACAATTTGATTTATGTTTTGTGATGGTAAACAAACAAACAATTGAAGTCAGTGCTGTGAAATTTGATATAAAGGTGATATGTCTTATCTAGATCAGCAATTCTCAAGTTAAGGAGTGGGGTTAAGGAGTGCTGTGAAATTTGATATAAAGGTGATATGTCTTATCTAGATCAGTCATTCTCAAGTTAAGGAGTGGGGCATGATACTTTTTATTATTATTGCTTTTGTATAGCATGTATTTTATGCTCTATCGTGTTCAATGTGCTCAGGTCCTGGTGGCAGGGCGGGATAAGGGATTAGGTTTAGATTTTCTGCAAACATAAAACAGTCAAATCTAGAATTAAAAGTCACTCATCTACAAGGGGATTTTAACACAATTCTCTTCAGTTAGTAGCCAACATATTTATGATACTCTTTCTCACTATCTAATGTAAGATGGTTTTTAATTTTTCAGAAACAAACAATTTTTAAATGCATATATTTAACTTTTGGCTTGGACTTAATCTTTTTTGTGAAACATATTTTCCATTTTTTAAAGTATAAACCATTCGTCTTGTTTTCGCTTATTAATAAATATATTTGTTTGGATTATAGGTTCCCATGGTAGGCGGTATGTGATATCAGGCAATGCAGACTTCCAGTCAGCAGTGCCCCAGATCTCTCAGCTCCTAGACAACCTTCAGTCTACCAAACAACACCTTAATCAGCTGTGGAGTGTCAAGAAAATGAGACTGGAGCAATGTCTGCAGCTCAGAATTTTTGAAGAGGATGTAGAAAAGGTAATGTCTGTTATTTAAAGTTAAGGCCTGTGTTTATTTTGGTTTGGTTTGTAATTGTTATGTATGTCTTGAAGAATTAAGGCAACTATTGTCGTAGTTGGGCCAAACACTTTTAATCATTCAACACTGGAAGCCATCTTAGGCAGGAAGCCCTCTTGTTAACAACTAAAGACGCATAACTTACAATGACTAAGGACTATAACTTACATATATCAAGTATTAACATCCTTCCCTTTCTGTCGATGAGACATGTTCACTACAAACATTTCAAAATGTACACATGGCATATTAACAGTAATATACTGTTGTAACTCTGCCCTGCAACTGCTCATATGGTGTGCAACAGTGTTCTATTTAACCCCACACAAAGACATGACTGTTTAAATACAGAGTTTACATCCACTTGAAGTGACAAAAATGAAATAGAGTGTAGAGTTCTGGAGTTAGCAAATTAAATAGGTGTCTGCGACCTGCCTGATACCTGGCATAGGGGACCTTCCTTAAAGTTATTGCGACAAAATAATTATCTTGGACATTTTTCTTGGTTTGGTTCTCTAAAT
Source organism: Biomphalaria glabrata (assembly GCF_947242115.1). Taxonomy (NCBI): domain Eukaryota; kingdom Metazoa; phylum Mollusca; class Gastropoda; family Planorbidae; genus Biomphalaria; species Biomphalaria glabrata. The sequence continues at coordinate 27,274,858 of NC_074726.1, read as the reverse complement.
TTCTCTTTTCCCAAGATTCTGTGTTGCGTTATCACTTTTGGTTTAAACAATTACAGTAAGCAACAGAGCAAACTAAATTTAAGTAACCCGAAAGCTTAAAAAATCAGCTTTTTTCTGAAATGAATTATGGAAAGTGTGTACGAACGCTACTTTTGCCTTCCATTTTCTGGTTATTGAATTGTTGACTTAAATTAGCTTTATGTAATATATAAAAAGGTAAAGTAAAAGTCTTTCATAATAGATGTTAATAGGTATTTGATAAATTACCAGTGAAATTAACCATTACTGGGTTTATTGCACCCTAAAGTTCTGCAAACTAGTCTGTAGAGACAAGACAGAATAAACTAACTTAAGTTCCTCATGATAGGCGAGTGACAAAAGTAATTATTTATTCAGCTGCCACCACTGTTTTCTTCCTGACCAAAGTGACTTCTTCCCTTAGGATCTTTTGGTCTCATAGTAACTTAAGTCCTTATAATTCAAATGTTTTGTTGTGTGTAATGCACATTGTAAGACACATTTCCAGAAGGATAAGAAAGATATATTATTATTATTATTATCTTGGAGGCGTGGTGGCTGAGCGGTAAAGCGCTTGTTTTTTTTTTAACCGGGGATCCTGGGTTCGAATCCTGGTGAAGACTGGGATTTTTTATTTCGGGATCTTTCCCTCTGAGTCCACCCAGCTCTAATGGGTATCTGACATTAGTTGGGGAAAAGTAAAGGCAGTTGGTCATTGTGCTGGCCACATAACACCCACTTAATAGAATCCTAAATGCTGCTGGCAAAATCATTGGCAAAAAACAAACCCCATTTGGGCAGTTGTTTGAGACAAACATCTATAAAAAAGCTAACAAGATCCTCGAAATAAAGAATCACCCTTTGTGTCAGGATTTTGTGATTTTACCATCACAAAAGAGATACAAGACACCGATAGCAAAGACAAACAGACACAAACACTCTTTTGTTCCCCGGGCAATCAAATCATTAAATAAGAACAATCTGGTATAAACTTTGTCACATGTAAATTATGAGTGAGTCTGGTGTGAATGTACACTTTGGTTTCTTATAGTTATAATCAGGGTTCCCGCGGCCTCCTGATTTTTCAGGAGCTCCTGGAAATCTCCTGAAATTGCAAAATATATGAAAAAGTCCTGGAAATCTCCTGAAATTATTAAAAATCTCCTGAAAAGTCATAAGAATCTCCTGAAAAATAGACAAAATTGTCTTTTTGGGTGTCATTCAATATGAAAATCGCCGATCCTACGGGCGATTAAGAGAAAAAAAAAACGGCGAATTCAAGCCTAAAACGGAAGTTTCAATACTTTGTTTACTTTAATAGGCACTGGCATATATAAACATAGATCTAAGTACCGGTATTCTAAGTCTAAGTCTGTCTCGATCTCAAAAGTGATTTTTTAAAAAACAAATCTAGATATATGTATAGAATTATAGATCTACATAGATTTGATAGATCTGGAATTAGAATGAAAATGCTAGATCTATTTTATCTAGATCTATCTAAATCTAGAAAGACTTGATATTAAAATTAAGACTAGACCGTAAATCTAGATTAGATTGATTAGATCTAATAATATAAATATCTATCATCTAGGCGCTAGCTAGTAGATATCATAATACTTTTATACTAGTCTACTAGATTACTAGAAAATTACTAGTAGTAGATCTAGATCTACTATCATGATTTATGATCAGTATGATCTAGATCTAGTCAATCTAGATCTAGTTTATAGTAGTTTAAATTAGTAGTTATCTTCTAGATCTAGTAGTAGTACTAGTTACTAGATCTAGTAGATCTCTAGTCAGATCTAGAGATAGATATATCTAGTCACTAGTCAATCTAGATAGAGACAGATATAGTGATATAGTCAGTTACAGACAGTATATAATAGTTATAGTTACTGAATATAGGGCCTTCTATTCTACTTTTACTGTACTTTTTAGGGTGGAGGCCTTAGACTTAGAGTATATATGGTATATATACCATATATATATATAGATCTATATAGAGTATAATGGTATAGTCTATAGTCTACTAGATTTTATTTCTAGAATTCTAGATCTAATAGAGATCTACTTAGATTCTGGAATCTCTCTCTTAGTTTTAGTTTTATAAATCTAGATTGTGAAGTAGATGGGGCTTAGAGTATAGTGTAATATGGTCTATATAGTATTTAAGCTGCTATATAAAATTAAACTATTCATAGTTTTACAATCAAATTCACTTCTAGCTTTATGATTCAGAGCTAGATTTTTATAGATTTAAAGACACCTATTGTTAATAAAAACAATCAATGCAAGAGATTTCCACTGAAATAGGAAACTGATAATGATAATGTGTTATACATTGCAATTTGTTTAATTTTAGAGATTTTAATTAATTCCTAATGTTGACTAATACAAGCAATATATATAGAGAGAGTAGTGCTAATAGGCTTATTGGTTTACAAGTACTTTTTTTTACTCTTTAATCAGTTACTTTTGAATTCGCTAATTTGAAAAGGAAAAAAAAATTGTATACATGTATATGGTAATTCTTATATTTATTACTAAATATAGATATAGTTTGCATTTTTCCGCTCCTGAAATCGAATATTTTCTCCTGGAAAACTCCTGGAAATCTCCTGAAATCCTAATCTCAGAATGGTGGGGGAACCCTGTATAATGTTTTTTGTTTGGTGTAATGCACAAATTGTAAGACAAATTTCCTTACGGATAATAAAGATTATTATTATTATTATTATAATGTGTTGTATGATTAAAGGCAAAAGAGAATATAAGTCTATTATGTAATGAAGGCAAACTGTTATAGTTAAAATGTTTTTTGTTTGGTGTAATGCACAAATTGTAAGACAAATTTCCATACGGACAATAAAGATTATTATTATTATTATTATGTTATTATGTTAACCGCAGGCCACATAAACAGATGACCTTTACATCATCTGCCCTATAGACCACAAGGTCTGAAAGGGGAATTTTTTTTTCTTTATTATTATCTTAGTATGTGTATCTTGAGATAATGCTTCTATATTATCTGCACTGCTGCGCAGATTAGGCCAGATCCGACCATATTTAACAACGGAGTCAACAAAAACGCTAGCTGTGGCATTCATACTCTCCCGCCTTGACTACTGCAACGCCGTGCTAGCAGGTATACCTGATGACAAAATAGCCAAGCTGCAACGTATACAGAACAACGCCGCTCGAATAGTCCTTAAAAAAACTAGATTCTGCTACTACGCTCTTGCGCACGCTCCATTGGCTTCCCGTGAAAGCGAGAATCAATTACAAGGTCGCCACACTTTGTCATCAGTGTATATATAACAATGAGATGCCCTTGTACCTTAGCGAACTGATTAGTCCATATGTCCCCCAGAGAGCCCTGCGCTCAATGGACTCAATGCTTTTAGTAGTGCCACGTTTCTCCCTCAAAAGCTACGGTCTGCATGCTTTTTCAGTTCACGGACCAAAGGTTTGGAACTCACTCCCCATTGATCTCAGACAGACAACATGCTTCACTACTTTTAAGAAGAACATTAAGACCTATCTGTTTAAAACTTTTTTAGATTAACTGTTATTCTAGCTCTCAAGTTTTTGTTTGTTAACAGCGCTTTATAAATAAAATTATTATTATTATTCAGACCTCATCATTGTAAATAGTAATTTTAATTTGGTATTACAACTTCTGTTCCACATCTCCAGATGTTTGAGTGGATAAGTCACAACAGAGATTTATTTCTAGTCAACTACACAGAAATTGGCACTTGCCATCAGATGGCCGTTGAGTTGGAATCTGAACATTGTCAGTTTGCTACGAGTGCAGAGGTTGGTAGACTTGTATCTCATCATTGTGGCATTCATTCTGGAGTTGCTATTAAGCTATATCGCAAGATTAGTTGTTGGTTTTTTTTTCATTTTAAAATTGGGTTTATCTTATTAGCAGCACAAAAGGATTTAAATCTTTATGTATAACAAAACAAAAAATAGTGTTGCTTTAGGTAGCCCTCAGAGTATTTATAAAAAAAGGCAACTATCTAATTTAACTCTTTCTCTCCTATTCGACGATGCCATTGTTGATTTTGACTTCATTAAATTAAGTTAATGTTTAATTTTTTCACTTGACTTTGAATTATATAAAAAGAGCATGCATTTCTCTTTAATTCTATACCAAATACAACATTTTCTGATAACAAACAAGAAAGCTATTGAAGCCCAATCATAACAGTGGCAGTGAAATAGTAATGAGCAAATGAAGAATGCCTTCAAAACGTGGAAAAATAATTACGGGGAGAAAGAGTTAATACTTTGAGAATTATTCAGTTCACTGTTCACTTTGTTGCTTGTATTAATTCAATTTTTATGAATTTTTCTTTCAATCTAGCTTCAGTTTTTTTTGTTTAAACATCATTCAGTATGTTGACATCTAATAGAGTCCATAAGTTATGACTTGTTATTATCATTGTGCACAGAATGTCTACGTGAATATCACAAGAATTCTTGGCATGGCCCAGCGCATGTGTGACTCAGGTCATTATGCTTCCAATACAATCCGAATGGAGGGCGGAAGACTAGAGAGAGAGTGGAAAAGCCTGGCAGCAGCTCTAGAAGATAGGAGCACAGTGTTGAGGATGTCTGTGGTGTTTCATAAAAAAGCTGAACAGGTGAGTTTGGTTTCCTATGAATTGCAGTCCTTAAACCTATTTAATCACATCATTCTCTATGCATTGCTCTATGGATACAAATCAAATGAGTAGTACTTGCTATAGAAATTTAGTAATGATAATTTAATGTATAAAGCACTCTTAACCCTTAAAGTGCTGAGCTATTTTACAATGAATGCATACAAAATGAAATTACAATTCTGATGTTTAGAGGCACATTTTAGGGGTTAACAAACATAATGTAGGCTCAAAGCGCTTTGATAACATAACAAACATAAGCACGAGAGTTAAAATAATAAAGTAACATAAAAAAGGTTTTCTTGAATATAGTGAAACATGTTGTTTGTCTAAGATCAATGGGGAGCAAATTAAAAACCTTTGGTCCATGCTCTGAAAAAGTTGCAAACTTGATATTTCAAATGAGCATTTTTTGTTTTTTTTAAATGTTTTATATATTTCCCTAAAAATATACTGCAATGCTATATATGAAATTAAAACTATTATGATCTTTTAAAACTAGTGTGTATGTGATTATCTATCATGCTACTAAGAGTTAAATCAAAACAATTGCCATTCATATCAAGAGTTTTACTATTACCTTTAAAGAAATATAAATTTAGAAATAATTGCAAGAGGGTTAATAATCTGTAAATGAGCTGTCAAAATTTTATTGCCTTCACGACAATAGTAAATAAATATTAGTCTCATGAAATCTCTATTTTATTTTTATGGCGGTGCTACCTGGTGGTGTTAAATTTGTATTGCTTGTAGTATCTGGCTCAAGTGATAGTCTGGCAGAATACTTGTGAGAGTTTAAAGATTCCATCGGGCATAGAGGAGCTGGAGGATGCCCTGCAGCAACACCAGAATCTTATTGAAACCATCAGCCAGACTTATGCTGAGGTAGGTACTACCATGCAACTGTTTACCATCTAATGGTACACGTTTAGGGTGTCTCCGTTTACCACAAAATGTGCACTGTGAACCAGCGGTAAATATTTCTTTCAAAACCGTTCAGCTGGTTGGTAGTCATGGAATATAGTTCATCCGTCGTGGTTCGATGATGACCACTTTGTCATCCAGGGGGCTGAGGGCTTTTCACTGGGGTGTTATGCCTCCTCATGTGGCTGGTGAAACCTATGTGAGCCCGGAATGTTCGGCTGCACACTGGGCAGGTTATTCCAGCTGGAGCTAGTGTCGTGGGCCTTGCTTTTCTTCTCTGGCGTTTTTCCTCTGCCAGCGTGGTTCTCTTTTCCTCAGCAACCTGTGCGCCAGTTTTCACAGTGCGACGTCATGATGCTCTGTCATGTGCCTCTGTCTCCCAGGTGGCTGGGTCTATGCTGAACGCCTTAGTCATGGAATAGTCATGAAATTAACTCCTTGTTACTTGTTCTTGTATCCCTGTTTTGTAATCATGTTTGTATTTCATTTATTATTATCATGTTTGTATTCACGTAATCATGTTTGTATTTCACATATTATTATCATGTTTGTATTTTGTGTTAGTATTTGAAATAGTGTTTGTATTCAAACTGTATTCTGTTGGTCATAATCTGTTATGTGATACCTCTTTGTTAAATATTGAAATAAAGTCTTTCTCTTCATGTCTTGGGTTCAGTTTATCTTAGTAGTCAAGGAGTTAGTTTACACTTAAGTTTTGTTTTAAGGCATATTAGAGTCCAAAAGTTTTTCTTTGTGATAATTCAACTGTTGTCAGATAAGAAAAAATCTGGCACTTAATTTATCTAAAGTTGTGGCCTTTAAATATACCAACTGTCTGAGAAGTTCTTTGATATTGGAGGGTTCATATGTCCCATGTAATAAATTGTATATTTTATGTCTGAACTGTCCTACATAATAAATAGTTGATCTCTAAACTGTTTCAAGTATTTGTGTTCATTCTGCCCTTTTTATTATGCTTACTTCCTTTTTTAACTATGTTGTACCTTTTTTTTTTTTAAATTAAATTCTATTATGTCTCTTCTATCAAGGTATTTTCTTTAAGTAACATAATAATGTTTATCTGCAATGGTACTTTACTAGGTTTGTGGTGATGGTAAAGCTCTGCTAGACACACTGCAGACCCCAGTCACTTCCAGTAGTGCCAACTCCATCACAGCTAAGGCAGACTACTCTGAAGCAGCAGGTCATGTTTTAGATGTGGTTCATGAGGTAGGTTATCTCTCTTTGCTAGTTCTTGTGGATCTTGTTTTTTTATGTGGTCTTGTAAGCTGAAACGTAGTGCTATAAAATAAAATCAAAGACTCAACAAATTTCTTTGCTTTTTTTTCTAGTAAATAAGTACTGACTGTAAGTAAGTAAGTATTATTTAGTTCATACAATTTCATTAAGTCATAAACTGTATGATTTTTGTTTTGTCTGGCCTCTAGGTGTTAGCTCACCAACGTCACTTGGAACAAATATGGCATGGGAAGAAGGTGAAGTTGCATCAGCGACTGGGACTAAGGCTGTTTCAACAAGATGTGAAACAGGTTGGTATCATTTTGAATTTATATTGTTTTCTGCACTAAATGTAAGCACTTTATGGTGAATTTGCTGATACTATTCTATGACTCTTGTGACAATGTATACAATATAGCATATAGTGTGTAGTTTGTCTCTTTACAATGTTTACACAATATATGATATAGTGTGTAGTTGCAATAAAATTGTCACTCAGTTTTAATAGGGTTAGCCGTTTGGATGTAGCTGCTGACAGCTAGTACAGCTACCCTTGTAAGCATGTACAGAAACTTGAATAAAGTTGAAAAAACTTATTTTCTATTTAAACTAAATAACCTTACCTTTATTTATCTGATCCATACAAGTTTCAAAACAAATGAAACAACAGGATGTCAACACTATACTCTTTTCAAAACTACTGCTTTAAATAAATAAATTTAAATTAATCACATCTGGCTCTATCTTGTTTCCTCTCTCTTCTACCATTCATCCCTTTTATCCCTTCTTATGCATAAAGTTCCCCTTTCAGACTTTGTGGACTATAGGGCAGATGATGTAAAGGTTATCTGTTTATGTGGCCTATGATTAACAAGGGTGTTATGTGGCCAGAACAACGACCAACTGTCTTTACTTTTCCCCAACTAATGTCAGGTACCCATTAGAGCTGGGTGGACTCAGAGGCGCCCGAATATCCCGAAATTAAAAATTCCAGTCTTCACCAGGTTTCAAACCCTGGACCCGGTTTGAAAGCCAAGTGCTTTACCGCTCAGCCACCACGCCTCCCCTTCTTATGCATAAAGGGATGAATGGTAGAAGAGAGAGGAAACAGTAGATAGAACAAGGTGTGATTAATTTTATGTTGTCCTATAACATTTTTGTTATTAAATTTCTATGTGAACATTTGCTTCATAAAGATAAATTCTTTAATTCATTTTTTTAAAAATTGAAATTAGATTTGAATTCAAGCTATTGAAAACAAAAATTAATTTTACCTTTTAAGAGAAATACATTTTATAGAAAAAATAACTTTGACCCTTTAAAATAGAAATACATTTTGTTGAAATTATAAACTTTACCCTTGAAAAGAAATACATTATATGGAAATAATAAATTTTACCCTTTAGGAGAAAAAGATTTTATGGAAACAACTTCAACATTGTGTCATGCTTGTATGACTTTAATCACGCTGACATCTGCAATATTTTAAGTTTTAGTATCACTGCCTGGTATGGCAATCTGAGCATTAAAAATAAAAATAAACTTCATAGAATCCTAAATGCAGCTGGTAAAATCATTGGCTAAAAAACAAACCCCATTTGGGCAGCTGATTTAGACAAACATCCTTAAAAAAAGCTAAAAAGATTCTAGAAATAAAAAATCACGCCATGGGTCAGAATTTTGTGATATTACCATCACAAAAGAGAAACAAGACACTGATAGCAGGGACAAGCAGAGACAAAAAACTCTTGTTACCCTGGCAATAAAATCATTAAATAAAAACATCTGATATAAACTTTTCACATGTAAATTATAAGTGAGTCAGGTGTGAATGTACATTTTGTTTTTTTATAGTTATAATGTTTTGTTTGGTGTAATGCACAAATTGTAAGACAAATTTCCTTACCGACAATAAAGATAAATATTATTATTATTATTATTATTATGATATTTCCACCCTTATCCTCGGCGCTCTGACAGAATGTTTGGGAAGTAGGTCATGACGTTTCTTTCAAGCCAATATCTGAAACTTTTACAGGCTGGTCAAGATTGCTAAGGGATCTGTCACTAAAGACTTGAATAGTAAAGATGTTTTCCATCAATGAATTCCCATGATTTTTTCAGATTTCTATTAAAAATGGATAAACTTGTGTTGTTTCTGTCTAGGTGATTGATTGGTTGAACAACCATGGGGATGTTTTCCTCAAAAAGAACATCTCCATCGGCAAGTCTTTACAGAGAGCAAAGGCGTTACAGAAGAGCCATGAGCACTTTGAATCTGTGGCTAGGGTGAGTACTCACTAAGATTTTATTAGGGCCCGCTAGTACAATCTATTGCTGTTATGATTCGGCTAACTTTGTATCTTGTTGTTTTCTAGAAATATTTTTTTTTCTGTGGCCCATTAACCTATAAAATCTGTCCAAGAGTGTTTTAAGTCTTCTGTTGTTATTTTTAGTGTTGTAAACACAATCATGTATAATGTCTACTTGTAAAAATCACATTTATTCATATATTAGTTTGAAGTTACTGCTTTATAGTTCCTGGTACACCCAACACTACATCAAAGAAAATGCATGCTCTTTTTACAAAGCTTATATCAAATCACTCTGCCTGTCTGTCTGTCTAATTGTCTGTCTGTCAGGTAAAAAGTTTGAACAAGTTACTGTTCCAATTTCCCATTCTTGGATCAAGTTAAAACTTAGCACAATTTTACATTATACCTGACAAGACATGAATAAATAAAAAAATTAACAATTATTTAATAAATTGTTGGTGATTAATTTTTCTATTTGATATGGAAATAAGATGAATAAATGCTACTGAATGAGAGATATGGATGTTTGTATGGATTTAATCCCCTTATTACAGTTTGAGACATTTATTCTCCCACTTCCCATTCTTGGGTCAAGTTGAAATTTTGCATACTTATTCATAGTCGATAATAATACCCAAATCAATCCAAAAATTAACCAATTAGTTGATCAATTCATACTAATTAATTAATTTTGTTTATGGCAGAAAAGGAGCTAAATCCTGTAATTTTCAGATAAATGGCGGTACTTAGTGGTTCTTTCCCATAAATAAGCTTTGTTTTTAAAAAGTATTAATTTGTCTGTTTCTTTGTTTTTTCTTAATGTTCTTGATCTTTATTAACTGTCTGGTGGATGCACAAGCATTGAAAGAAACTTTGTTTTAACAGATTTATTTAGAAGAGACGAATGATTTAATAATTTTTATACAAACTGTAATTAAAATCACAAGTGTGCACTAATTGAAGAGTTAGGGTTAGAAAACAATACAAACTAACCATTAGGTCATGCTTCTAGAACTAATAGACTGAAAGATAAGATAAGATAAAGGGTCTACATAGGCAGGAAGTTTAAAAAGAAAATGAACCAATAATTGTAATATGATGCATATACAGAAAAGTAAAAGTAAATACAATACAATCATAACAGTTGAGATTTTTACATAAAAGATGAGTGGTTTGTCAAATATTTTAGAAATGAATCACTAGACCATCAAGATTCATGAATAATCATTTTATATGTAGAATACATGCTTTGGGTGGAGCTTTCCTTGTTTTGAAAATTAGGACCTTTTTTACTTCAATTGTAATCTTGTTTGAAGTGCTAAAGATCTAGATTTCAAAGTTCCTTGTTCACGATGTCTTAAAAATGGTTTATTTGTATGTGCAGACAATTTGCATAACTCGCTTTAAGAGAAATGGGCATGCTTTTTGGAAGACAAGTAACTGTCATACTATGAAGATGTATTTTAAATATGATGGCAATAGTGAAAGAGATTGGTGATACATAATAGATATGAGATAGTAAACATTTGGATATGAGATAGTAAACTTTTACAATAATGGTTTATATGAATCAGTAATCTAAACACTTATTAGACTTTTTCAAAACCAAAAAAGTACACACTCAGATGACCCAATGGAAATTTTTTATAAACTTTTTTTTTATATACTATGTAAAATGTCATGATCAAGAATTTGTAGAGTTTAAAAGCTATCTTGCAAACTAGAATGTAAAATAGATATCAAATTCTGGAGTTTAGAATTTATTTCTATCATCTTTTATTGAAAGCTTTAGCTTAAGTTTTTTGTATTATTGTGGTTTGGTGAAAAGCTCAAAAGATAAAACAAAATCTTTATTGATAGTACCACCTGTCTGTAGTCCCTATCGGCTCGCTGTTCAATTGGTGGTTGTCTTATGTTTCCGATTCCAGCTTACCAAATAAGAACTTAACACTGCTTCTCCATCAAAAAGATGTGTTTGACAGTATACTAATAGCTAATCATAAATCTACCAGGGTGTAGCACTGGGTGCTGCAAACTGCCAATCATAAATAATGAATGAATAAAAGCTTAAGTGTTAAGAACAAAATATAAAGTACAACAAGAACAACAAAACAAATCAATGGTGTCTGGCTGTCTGCTCTGTCTCTCACTATTGCAAAACCACGTTTAGGCTGAAACTCCTGCGTTCTGTAACAAACACCCCAATTCTGAAACAGTATTAACAATTTTTAAAAATCTAGTACAGTAGAAGTAATTTAATATCCTAATTAGCTTTCAATGTGTTCAATTTGTGAGCTATTTTTTTTTTTTCCATGACATAAAATACGGCAAATTTATTAATTATTATTAATAATTTTAATAATTAATTGATAGAGTTCAGGCCATCCAATTAGTATTGCAAAATATTTAATTATGCATATTTTTTAAATATATTTTTAAAAATTACTTTAAATTAATCAGAATGTGAGGTATCTAATTCATAAAGAATGTTAATTTTCTAAATTGCCAACTTTGTAAACTAAGATGTAAACATTCCTAGACTCTGTTAGTCATGCTACAACAATCTGGAAGAAATGGTTTCATATAAGAACCATCACTCTAGTTGACATTCCAGTCAGAAGGTAATGGATCTCAAGTTTTGAATTAATCTCCCTTGCCACTGCTATAACAATCATTAGCTTTTGCTTTTCTTTTCTTTTTTTTTTTAAAATTCTAAAACTGTACTCAGTAGGATCATATCTTAAGTAAACAAGTGACTTGGTTAATAAACAAATGCACTGGGCAAGCAGAGATAGTTTAAACATTTCAACCAATTTGGCAAATACATAGAGTACGAACAATAAAATATATGCACTAACTGCAGCAAGTGTCATGAATGTATTTCATTCATTTTTATTTTTTTTGGTTGGTTGGATTTTTGTTTTGTTTTACTGTTTGTGTCCCTTTTTTGTTCAGACAATGTTATTCATATAGTTGGCATGGCTAGTAAGATACTGTTTGTTTTTGTTATAGACATTCTCACTATTGGAAGTGAATAAGTCTCACTAAGGGTGTAAGAGTTATAAAAGAAATCTGCAAGTTATAGAATGGCCAGGAGTTTTGTTTATGTGTTACATCTATGTTACTGTAGTCGTACATGATAGATTAATACATTTATGGCAGTAAACTTCTCTTTATAGGGCAGTATATTATTCAACTTGATTAGCTTAAATGTATTTGAAAAAACAAACAAATTGAGAACCATAGATGTATTTGAAAATAAACTTGTAATGTAGGAGCTTAGATGTATTTGAAAAACAAACAAGTAAGTTTGCTAAATAAAGATTTTCTCCAAATATGTCCAAGCTGAAATATTATTTTTTCCTTTAATCATTAAATATACATAAAGAAAAAAACAAACAAACCCCTCCCAACTAACAAACAAATAAAAAAGAAAACTAGAAATAAAATTTAAGATTTTAAATACAGTATTGTGCTATGGTCATGATTTGTGAGAAGTTCATCAAGACTTTGTCTGCTTATTTCCCTTGTCCCAATACCCCCCCCCCCCCCCTACTGCCTCCATCCTTTTTTCCCCATCCACCAAACCTGTTACAGACATTCATTCATAAACTTTCCTCATTTGTAGGTGATGGGTGGCTGACTAAACACGTTCACACTTACAGCATGCACACACACACACACACACACACACACACGCACCCTCACGCCCCTTGCAGTGAAATGCATAAAGCACGCACCAGCAGTAGTATCTAGTTTTTAAAGTTTGTTTACATTCACGAACTGTGAGAAACTGAAACTGCTGCAACTGTTTACTAGCATTTCTAGTCGTAGTCTGATGCATTTCTAATGCAGACACGTTAGTGTGAAGGCATGTAAATATTAATATTAAATAGATAACTTAGTAAATAAGAAAGAAAAATACAGCTGCCTTAGTTTTATGGGATATTGATGCATCCCATTACCTTATTTTGTCTCTCTCTATTTATCTATTTTTGTCTGTCAAGTTATATGGGATATTGATGCATCCCATTACCTTATTTTGTCTCTCTCTCTCTCTATTTATCTATTTTGTCTGTCTAGTTATATGGGATATTGATGCATCCCATTACCTTATTTTGTCTCTCTCTCTCTCTATTTATCTATTTTTGTCTGTCAAGTTATATGGGATATTGATGCATCCCATTACCTTATTTTGTCTCTCTCTATTTATCTATTTTTGTCTGTCTAGTTATATGGGATATTGATGCATCCCATTACCTTATTTTGTCTCTCTCTATTTATCTATTTTTGTCTGTCAAGTTATATGGGATATTGATGCATCCCATTACCTTATTTTTTCTCTCTCTATTTATCTATTTTTGTCTGTCTAGTTATATGGGATATTGATGCATCCCATTACCTTATTTTGTCTCTCTCTCTCTCTATTTATCTATTTTTGTCTGTCTAGTTATATGGGATATTGATGCATCCCATTACCTTATTTTGTCTCTCTCTATTTATCTATTTTGTCTGTCTAGTTATATGGGATATTGATGCATCCCATTACCTTATTTTGTCTCTCTCTCTTTCTATTTATCTATTTTTGTCTGTCAAGTTATATGGGATATTGATGCATCCCATTACCTTATTTTGTCTCTCTCTATTTATCTATTTTGTCTGTCTATTTATATGGGATATTGATGCATCCCATTACCTTATTTTGTCTCTCTCTATTTATCTATTTTTGTCTGTCTAGTTATATGGGATATTGATGCATCCCATTGCCTTATTTTGTCTCTCTCTATTTATCTATTTTTGTCTGTCAAGTTATATGGGATATTGATGCATCCCATTACCTTATTTTTTCTCTCTCTATTTATCTATTTTTGTCTGTCTAGTTATATGGGATATTGATGCATCCCATTACCTTATTTTGTCTCTCTCTCTCTCTATTTATCTATTTTTGTCTGTCTAGTTATATGGGATATTGATGCATCCCATTACCTTATTTTGTCTCTCTCTATTTATCTATTTTGTCTGTCTAGTTATATGGGATATTGATGCATCCCATTACCTTATTTTGTCTCTCTCTCTTTCTATTTATCTATTTTTGTCTGTCAAGTTATATGGGATATTGATGCATCCCATTACCTTATTTTGTCTCTCTCTATTTATCTATTTTGTCTGTCTATTTATATGGGATATTGATGCATCCCATTACCTTATTTTGTCTCTCTCTCTCTCTATTTATCTATTTTTGTCTGTCAAGTTATATGGGATATTGATGCATCCCATTACCTTATTTTGTCTCTCTCTATTTATCTATTTTGTCTGTCTATTTATCTATCTCTGTTGCATTTAATAATAAACCAATATAGGAGATATAAAGACAGACACAGATATGTATGAATATTTTACTTTGCCAACTAAATGAATAGCCTTTCTAGACTCAAAGCTTTGACTTTCTAATCAGGATTCCATTCAGTCTGTGGTGGACAGACATTCATTTAGCCATCTGCATTTCAGTGTCATCAGTAAGGCTTAATACAAATGTGTTCTTGATTTCACATGGGCCATTCCGATTCTCTCCATGCTCTTACTCACATTTGTAGTATTAGCTGAAATGTCAACTCCCGGTTCTGAATGCAATTTAATTGCTGAAGGCTTATCTTACACTGTTTTTTTTTTTTTTGTTCCTTCACAAGATTTTTTTTTCCTCTCACATATTCAATGAAAGTAAAATGTAATAAGTCTTTTGGATGTCTTGACATTTGCCCTGTGGTTTCACTACCCCCCCCCTTTTACCCTTTTCCTTTTTTTTCCAATTCATTCCAACAATCTCTACCTATTAAAATGTTTGAATGATTCAAAGATTTAATTGCTAGTAAGCAGAGATTTTAATGGCCAGCCAGAAGGAGGAAAAAGGGGGGGGGGATAGTTATGTTTATTGCTTCTTCTTTGCACAACAATGGCAGCAATTTCCATGTCATTTTCACTGTGGGAGGAGGGGGGGGGCGAGCAATTCATGCCTGGGGTAGGGGGGTTGTGAGGGATGGGGCTGTGGGAAACTGATAAGCTTTTCTTATAGACCTGCATATATGAAACATGACACCTAAACATCCTTTCACTGAATGCTCACAGTTGTCTCTTAGCTGTACACAGTCATCTGCCCTTGGATGCACTAGGCCTACTAACAATTTTTTTTTTTTCAGTTTTAAAAAAAAATGTGTAGGTCCAGTAGTGATTCATTTATGTTATTTCGTTTTAAAAAAATTGTAAATGAATTTAACTGAAAAAAAAAACTTTAATAAAATTAAAAAGGATAAAGAATAAAGAATGGGTTTTTTTTTTCAGATTTTTCTTCAGAATTTGCATTTTTGTTGTTGAAAATTAACTTTTTTTTTTTTTTTTTAATTTAAGAATTTTTTTTTACCATTAGATATAATAATTAAAAAAAAAGAACAACAATAAAATGTGGTAAATTATATTGTAAAATAAAATTCTGTGTGGGAAAAAAAAAGTTGTGTTCAAACGGCAATGCATCTTCTCCTAGCAATTAATGTTGTGAATTGGTTGGGGTGTGGGGTGTGTGTGGGAAGATTTCAAAGCCTTAACATTCATGGGTAAAACACACACTCACACTGAAAAGAATGTATGGAACAATAATGCTGGAACAAAAATGCTTTAAGAAGGGGAAAAAAAAAAGCCAAAACATTTTAACAACAAAAGTTTGATGTCAGGAATGCAAGTGTGATGTCTAGGTCATGTGATAGATGCTGTGTCTTGTGGGACTGGCTAATTGATTCAACAGAGTCCACGGGTTGTACTATTTTACTTGCAGGCTATTGAACTTGTAAGGTTTTGATTTTTTTCGAAGTTCAAAAATTGATTTTATTTTTAAAAATATATTTTTAGCATTCTTATTGAAAGAAGACAAAACACACAAAAAATTTTGCTGCTGAACATCAGAGCAAGTGAATCATTTATTAATCTATTAATTTTTGTTTGTTTATAGTTTGGTTACATTATTATATGTTTGTATTTATTTATTAACCTAAGATACATTGCTTTATTAAGTTAGATAGGCACAAATATATTTGAGCAGTTAATTCTAAATACTATTTTGAGTCTCTCTATTGCCAAATCTCTGATGAGATTTGATCTAATAAAAAAAAATTTTCTTAAAAAAAAAAAAAAGGCCAAAAAAAAAAAAAAACATACTGGTCCATTGAAATATTTCATTTATGAAAATGCTAACAGTTTTTTTTTGTACCTCAAAAATGATTATTCATTGATTATTATTCTACCAAGGTAACCATCTGTATTCAATACATTGCTTTAGCTTACATATAGCATTTAGAATATTTACCCCAATATTTTTACACTAAAACTTTTTTATTTTCATTGATCCACTTACATTGTACAATTTCATAACTCTCAAGGTGCTATGGTTTCTAATCTAATTTTCTTAAGCATGCTACATGCTATGATTATATTGTACATTGATTATATGTGTTATCCAACCCTGCTTAGTAATAAGAAAAAAACAAAACAAGTATTGACATTTGTTTTATGGAAAATTATTCAATGTTTTTTTTTTATGTATTCTTCTTTACTAGAACACAATAACTAATGCTGAGAAACTCTTGGCTGCGGCTGATGAGCTGGCACAAACTGGGGAGTGTGATGCCACCGAGATATACAGTGAGGCTCATGAGCTAGAGCAACGGATGCATTCTTTCTTGACCGCTCTCCAAAGGCGGAGGGCTGTGCTGGACAATACTGTCATTTTCTACTCTCATGTCCATGAAGTAATTTTAAAACTCTACTTTATATGACTTTTTTTAGTCAGTTTAATCATATTAATGTCTTTGTAATCCAGGAGACAATAATTCGGGCTCACAAGTTTTAAAATAGCCTAAAACTATAAGATAGTTTTGAAAAATTAGCTAGGTGAATTGTAAAAGAAGTAATTTAGAACAAATTCTGATGGTTGTTTTTGAACTTCTCATAGATGTATTATGTAGAATACCTTATAAAGTGAATAAGGCAATGCTTAGTTTTGTTGTTAATTTTAATTTCATGCCAATATAAGTTGTATAGCTTAAATTGCTTTTATTACTTTTTTGTACACAGTTTATATATAGCTAGAGTTAACCCAATGAAACATTTTACTTGGGAGACTTGTCAGTTCAATTATATTATGAATACAGTTGTAAAAAACATACCAGGACTGTTGAAATGAAAGCCCTGAGCTCTGGTGAAGAGTTTCAATTTTAGTATATATTTGTGGACTCTCTGGGGTCTGAAGTAAAAGCAGTTAGTTATAGAGATTCTACATGGATATTTGTAAACTTGAGCTCACTATACATGCCTTTTACATAATAAGGTCTGAAAGAGGACTTTTATTTGTATTCCTTAACATGCTGTTGATGCCTTAAGTACATTTTTGTCTAACTATCCTATTCAGTTGACCAATTGGCTTGAAGACCTCCACACAGAACTACAGAGTACAGAGTTGGCAGACAGCGTGGAAGGAGCTGAACAGTTGATAGCGCAGTTCAATCAGCAGAGGGAGACCACAGTGGAGGCAGCCATTAACACTGTAGGGGAAGGGGAGACACTTCTGGAACAACTCAGGTAGGCCTTCTTATACTTTTTGAACGAAAGGCCACTTATTGTGGGCTTAATCTGTTTTTTGTTTTGTATTTCAGTCTTCAACAGATTTTGTTTTCGGTATGAATATGAGTTCATAAAAATTAGTATAAAAATAATTCATATTCATTTCCTTAATATCATTTGAACATGCTTGATGACTTTTGATACATTTTTTTCCTCTTCTAGGATCATTTCAATGGAAACGGAAAAGACTGGCCATAGTGCAGATTATAAGCATATAGAAGGTAAGAAAGGCACATTGTACCATGTCAGAATTTTTAAAAAACTTTTATAGTAGATGTAATTAGGCTGTTATTCATTGGGTGTTTTCTTGCTAGATACTGAGTCCATACGGAAAAGATATGGGATAACAGAGATAACATTATAGATATTGATAATTAATCAATTATTGATATTTAACATTGCCATATCATTATATGTTACTTATAAGATTTAACAAGGTCAACATTAAAGTTAGAAGACCTCAACCCATAGTGATAGTCATTGAGCAGTTGTCTGTATTCTTTCTGCTTAGATTCTCAACCCACACAAATTATTGATGGGGTATCTAATCCCTAATGGGGAAAGTAAAAAGGGTCTCTAATTACTGTGCTGGTACTCATCTTCTCATATACTGTAGGCTACAGAAAGGTGCAAGCTTTAATTCTTTTCCTTTAAGTAGGAAGCTTGAAGTTGTGTGGTTTGCACCCCATCCAGGAGGACATCACTATGTTCTCAAATTTGAACTCTGACCCCCCACCCCAACTGCCAACCTGTAAGAGGTTTAGGCTAGGATGTAATGATCTTCATTTCTAAATGAACATCTGAAAATTCCAAGTCCCGTCACAAAACAGAAAAAAAAATTGTTTACTCTTGCTTCCCTCTTCTTGCCAAACTAAATGATCTTACATGATATTTACAGGAAGTTTGACTGTTTTAAATACACTTAATATCAATGCTTATTTTCCCAATGCCCAGGTGTTCTCAGTCAGTTGAATGAAAGTCGTAGTCAGCTAGAAGATCTCTGGGCTGCTAGGAAAATGAAACTGGATCTTTGTCTGCAGTTGCAAGTGTTTGAAAGAGATGCCATGGAGGTAACAGATTGTACATTGATTGTAATACAACAGAGATAAGAGGAAAATAAGCATTAAGTGAAACTTAACTTGATTTACTGTAAACAAACAGCATAAACTAACACTGAAGTACATTTAGTGTAGATCCTTAGCATTTAATAACAATAATATCCATAAATAATAATAATAATACAAAAAGTAAGCATCCATGTTTCCTACTATTTTCTGTTAATAATAAGACAGATTATTTGCTTGTTATTTTAAGTTTTGTTTTTTAATGAGTTTATTTTATTTACATGTTTATAAAAAGTTTGGACAAAATTTCCAAGAAAAAATGTTTTAATTAACCTTCTTGCTTTTTCTGCTGCACTAGATCATTACTGTTTTTTATTTTATACTCTAGAATACCAAAAAGAAAAAATAAAGTTTTCTTGACACATAAAAAGTCTTTGAAGTATAGCTAAACTTTGTAATCTCATGTTTTTGGTAACTTTCACATTATCAAGAGTTAACTGTAGTTTAATGGTACTAATATGCCCTTAAAATGGAGTTAAAGTTTTACTGATATACCATGAAGGGAGAAATGTGTGTGTGAACATACCACAGTTGAACACTGGAACTTGACCAAAGGACATTATTATTTGCATACAGGTTTCCTCCCAGCTGGAGCTTCTGTCTGAAGAGTTGCAGCACATGGAGATGGTGACAGATGGCAGTAAAGCTGAGCAGTTGCTACAAATACACAATGAAAGTGTTATGCATGTCCAGAACTGTACATATGAAGTTATACAACGGGGCCAGGAGTTAGCTCAGGTACGCCTTGTTAGACATATTTTTATTTACATTGAAAAAAATAACATTGATCATATTACTGAGCTCCTGTCAGGTGTAAGAAATACCCTAATGTCTAGTACTCTTTATATTGTCCTCGACCTAATAAAATACGGATATAAAGTGTTTAGAAATATACAAACAAGTACTATGAAAATCCTTTGAGCAACAACCAATGCCTACTTTAATTCAAAGAAAATCAGATCTGGTTGGATTGGATCGTTATTAAAAGAAAATTTGGCCATTATGTGGATGACATTCTTGTTATCTTGTTTTCAGCTCTATTAACTTTGCTGTCAGTTTTGGGGTATTTCCAGACTTCTCAATTTTGACCAACAATTTCCTTCCACCCATGAAGAGCGTACCTGTTTCTAAGCACTTCAAGATTTTCATAAATAACAAAGACTATAGTGAAGCAATTCCTTTTTATTGGTATTGAAAAAAAAATGATTACAAGTCCTTCCTCCTATCAGTACATCCCTCCTCCTATCAGTACTTGTTTACTTGTATATAGAGTTTGAACTTTAACTAAGCTCAATTACTTTCGTTATCTATTTCATTTTGAAGTCTTTTTTTGCAACTTACAAGCAAAATAGGAGTGAGCATATTTTCCAAAGAACTGTGTAGTGACTTACTTTATGGCTGTGATTTCTAAACTTGTTTTTATATTTCAGGTTATGAGTGAGAATGATCACGATGCTACCAATAGAATTAGTGTTTTATTAGAATATCTGAATGAGAGGCAAGTGGACTTGGAAGGTTTGGCAGAACAGAAGAGACTCAGGCTACAGCAGTGTGTTCATTTGCGCAACTTTGAAATAGAGGCTAGACAGGTAGAATTGTTATAGTTATATATATATATATTTCATGAGGTTTTTATGGTTCCTCTGTACAGGGTGAAATGTCCACATTGGGGCTTAAAGATTAAATTCTTTCATAAGCTACTATCTTATAGGCCAGATTTAGCAGTCTACTTTACTTCAATGGGTACTTGAGGTTTATTGAAGAAAGTCACATTAACTATTTTATACAGAAACGTCTCATAAACCTCTAGGCTTTATTTGAAAAAAATCAATTTAGCAAGATTTATACTAAATGGTTGATTGATCCAATAACATCATATTTTCACTATATTTGTGATGAGCACCCACAAAACATGCAAAAAAATTGCTCTAAATTAATTAGAATTTTGTGTAGTGAAGTTGCAGAAACTCAGTGGAGTATGTTTCTTTTAAAAACAAAGTGGTCAGCTGTCAAAAATAGAAAGTCACCTGTTACTGTGGCCACAATGGAACTAGTGTCTTAAGATTAGCACAGTGATAACCTTGGCTTTCAACAGCACATCAGTTACCTACCTACTAGAGTGTCCCAGTCTCTACCACAACTTTAAATGCAAAGTTCAGCATCCACCACACCCCTTAAAATAAAGCAATTAGTTCCAAAGTTTTACAAACGTTTTACAACATTGCATTGTAATAGAATTGATTCCTATTCATGCATTGCTAAATAAAGAAATTCTAGTCAAGGCCAAAAAAAAAAGACGATAGATCATGTGTGGTTCCTCAATAGTCCAACAATGATTGAAGGAAATAAATTTCTATTATGAATAAACATTTTTTAAAGGAACTTTTGCTCAAAGAATAAAATGCTTATTTCTGTTCTGTTCACAACTTGGTATTGTCTAGGTCTGTCCAATACTTCATATGTTCTCATTTTCTTTTTTCTATACTGTGAACGATTTATGTTAAGCTGAATTTATTTGTTGAACATATTTACATACCTCTATTGTGGCATGCTCTTTGCTTTCTGTACAGGTCATATTATGGGTGCGCAATGGTGAGTCTATGCTGACTGATAGTTTCATGTGTCCCAACTCACTAGTGGAGGCAGAGCAGCTCAAGAAGGAACATGAACAATTTATGATTGCCATTGAAGTAAGTTATGGGTTTGGTGGAGCAAACACACAACGTAGTAAGAAAATATGATATTAAAAAAAAAAAAAAAAAATTCAAAGTAAGAGTGATATTCTGTTAAATTATTTAATACATTAAAACAAAATTAATTGTATATTGTCCTTATTTAATTACATCTCATAAAAATAAATTCACATATTTTTTCTAACAATCTTAAACTGTGATTCACTATCTCTGACTTTTTGTATGGAGTTTTACATTACATGCTTTTTCCCCTTGCTTTAAAATTTAGCTATGGCTTTCAAGGCTTGCTATTTATCCAGCATAGTGTCTTGCTATCACTGGAACCTTAAGCCCTAAAATAAAAAGACCAATGGGTTGGGACAACTCCAGATGGTTGTCATTGAACTAAGTTATTCCTCTTTGTTTCCAGAAAACCCATTTTAGTGTTGTGACTGTCACCCAGAGAGCAGAGGCAATGCTGCAGCAGCAGCACTACAATGCTGAGCTGGTGAGGGCCATTGCTGAGAATGTGACCCTGGCCTGGCAACAGCTGATGTACCATGCAGAGGAGAGACAGAAGCTTGTCATGGCGTCCACCAACTGGTACAAAACTGCTGAGCAGGTGAGAACATCTACTTTACTCAACCATGTTATTGTTGGTTTAAAAGATATTCAATACATTGTCATAGTCAATACATTTCATAGTCAATACATTACCATAGTCAATACATTATCATAGTCAATACATTTCATAGTCAATAGATTATCATAGTCAATACATTACCATTTTCAATACATTATCGCTAGAAAGGACTTTGTTTTACTAGTTACATTGATTCAGGGATGTCTTTATTTGTCTGAGCCCAGGTGTGGTCAGTGCTGGAGTCGCTGGACCGTGACTACAAGCGTGATGAAGACTGGTGCAACGCTGAGAAGGCTGGCACCACCAACACTCAGGCCAAAGCAGCATACCTGGTCCAGCTTATAAACAAACACAATGAGCAGAAGGAAGCTTTTTTAAGGGTTGGTCTCACACTTTTGTTTCTTGGGCCTACATTTTCTCAGACTCACAAGCTGGATATAAGAGAGCACTAGGCTTCACAATTAACGTCCCAGTTTTAGATTCCACAAAGGTCTTGTTTCAGTGTATTTTTGGTGTCGCTTTGTAATTTTGTCTCCATTGGATAGTTAACTCTTTCTCTCCTAATTAACGTTACCATCGTTGATTTGGACCCATTAAATTAAATTAATTTTTGGCCTTATAAACTTGAATTTGTTTTATATATAAAAAAGCATGCATTCTCCTATAATTCTATACCAAAAGTAACGTTTTCTGATTACCAACAAAAATGTTATTGATGTTTAATCATAACAGTAGAATGTACAAATGTGTAAATGAAAAAAATGATGTCAGAACATGGAAAATAATTACAGATATAAAGAGTTAACATACAGATGATAGAAAAGTCACTGTGCAATCATTTCAATACCACTGGAACTGATGACTTAAAGTACTCAATAATAGACTTCTTAAAAACACCAAAAAATATACATTTTCCCTATCACAATGTCAATAAATCATATGATCTAAATATATATAGATGTCATCTCTTAACACATCATTTGTCATATCATAGTATTTCCTCACTCAGAATATCACACCCTCATTCAATGTATCAAATGTCTTTACTCAATACATCAGATGTTCTGAAAATATCCTATGTCCGATCTCAATACAGGTTTAAAATTTTATAAAAAGATCAAACAAAGTTTATCCTATTACTCTTTGCTGTACTATTCTAGGCTTGCACTCTAGCCAGAAGAACTGCTGAAACATTCCTCAAGTATGTGACCAGAAACTTACATTTCCTGGGTATGCATATGAAATTTAGAAGCCCTGAACAAAGGGTGAAAGGTGAGATGTTTGTCCTACTTGATGTATTGTTTGATAGCAAATAGCTTTGTTTGAAATGACAGAATACCGAATATTTCATTGTTATGTCACATTTTAGTTTAAGATATAAACAGCATTTGTATCTAAAAGTATCAAGTCCACATCAGATTGCGGCAAACATGTTTGTTTTGTTATTGTGTGCCAGTCATTTGTTTAAGTGTGTCATAGTTAAAAACAAAAATATTGTTTATCTAAATGATTTCTTATTTTTAATGTTGACCTAGGATACAACAATCATTCATAGCATGGCCATCTTAGATTCATTGAATCTATTTGAAATATAATTAAAAAATAGAGTATTTTCTCAGTCTCTAGAGTAGCTTTATATGGGGGTTAACTAATTCACTGACTCGGCCTGACAATTCACTGTAATGCTTTTAGAACATCTTTTTGAAATTTTCTATTAAGATTTGATAAAGTTGATATCAAATATTTGATCCAGCAATTCTTGACAGAATTGATGGTATGCAGCAAGTTTTTAGGTGTATTTTTATATGTCTAGAGTCATGTTATAAAGTGCTTGGCTTCAGAACTGGGGTCCCAGGTTCGAATCCTAGTGAAGATTGGGATTTTTAACTCTTTCCCAATCGACGATAGCATCGTTGATTTTGACCTCATCAAATTAAATTAATGTTTAATTTTTTAAACTTGACTTTGTGTTATATAAAGAGAGCATGTGTTTCCCTTTAATTCTATACCAAATACAACATCTTCTGATAACAAACAACAAAGCTATTGAAGCCCAATCACAACAGGGGTAGTGAAATAGTAATGAGCAAATGAAGAATTCCTTCAAAACGTGAAAAAATAATTGTGGAGAGAAAGAGTTAATTTTGGGATCTTTGGGTGCCCCTGAGTCGAGCCAGCTGTAATTGGTGCCTTAGTCAAGGAAAAGTAAAGCTGGTTGGTTGTAGTGCTGGCCACACGACATCCTGCTTAACAAATGAAACAGATGACCTTTACATCATCTGCCCCATAGATCTCAAGGTCTGAAAGGGGAACTTTACTTTACTTTTTTTTTTTACATGTTCATTGAATGAGTTTTTAAAAAATAAATCTGTTCCACAGCCACATTGACCAAATTATTGGGACAAGAAAACCTTGTCTTAGAATACTGGACCATTAAGAAAAGGAAACTTGAACAATGCCATCAGTTTGTTCTCTTTGAACAGAGTGCCAAGCAGGTAACTATTTGCTTCTTTAATTACTTATTTAGACTTAATGTAGCAGTTTTTATTCATACCATACTTTGAATGTCTAGTTATTGGTCTAAATTGGACTAACTAAGTGTTTTGATACCAAAGCCATAACCAGGTAGAAGCATTGTCTTTTGAATCCTTCTTGCATTATTTTTTCTTAGGCTCTTGAGTGGATACACGACTATGGTGAGGCCTATTTGGCTTCTCACACCAACCTTGGGTCTGATAAAAACGAGACTGAGGCCCTTCTGAAAGAACATTTCGAGTTTAGGAACAGGGCAAAGGTAAGATTTATTTAGTTTTTTTTTCAAATAATTTTGGAAAAAATGTATCAGATCATGGTTTAGTATTGACAAAATGATAGTTTGCCATTGAATGCTTTATCAAATGCCTGCACTTTGACAAACTGCCGTCACTTGCTGCAACATACTGTTATGATTTGGTGGCAAGTTCACTCTATCTTGATTAGTAAACTAAATAATACTTAAGATGTTTTTTATGTCATTAATAACATTATAAATATGAATGAGCCCTATTGCATCCTCTGTTCCTTTTTGTGTGTGTATCTTAGGTCTTGAGTATTAGTTTTAAAAAATAACAACTTAAAAACTTGTCTATCAGCCATCCCCAGTGATTAGGTCAATTTAAAACAAAAAAGTTAATATAATAATAATTATTCTTGCTTCCATCATTTCCAGGAAACCAAAGAGAATGTCAAGCTGCTTCTGCAGTTGGCAGATGACTTTGTTACCAAGGGCAACATCCATGCCACTAGCATCATGGAGTGGTGCTCTATGGTGGACAAGCGCTACAAGCTCTTCTCATCTCGCATGGAGAAGTACAGGGTACAGCTGCAGGCCAAGTTGGGCGTCAACACTCAGGAGGTGAGAAACACAGTCAATAGTTATTCAAATAGAATGGGAGTTGGTATTGATTCTGAAGAGTTCAAATCTTCTCCTTAGGCATTTTAGCATGAGCCGAAAGCTTTAAGTAAGCAAAAGTACATTGTCAATTTAGAAATATTTCTTTTATCTAAATGAAGAAATTTTAGAGGCACATATTTCATTTGATAAAAATAAAATTTGATATAAAGTACATTCTTAATTTAGAAATAACTTGTTAAAGACTTTCTTTATGTTAATAAAGAATTTTTAGAGACACATATTTTATTTTATGAAAATAAAATTTGTTTAAAATAAAGTAGAAATTATTTCTTTTTAGAGAATATCTTATTTTACAAATATTCCTTTAAAAATAAGTTAATTACCCCCAATGCATATTTATGTGCTAATCCAGTGGTGCAAGTTAATTAGGAACTTAAAATCTGCAAAGTCTTTGGTTTTCCCATCAGACTCAGGTAACCTGAATTAAAAGACAAAAATAACAATAATAATGACAATTCTGATGATAAACTTATATAAAAGTGTTTCTGTTCTCAGACATAAATAATGTAAAAAGAAATCTATACCCATTCCTATTTCACAGACATTACTGAGCAGATTGTTTTGAAGTTCAAATTTATTGGGCATCTGTGTCATAAAAATTGAGAATGCTTTTTTACTTATGAGGATTACACCATGCAGACGGACAGATTATTTCTTAGTGAAAGAAAGTTACTGAGAAACCTATAAAATAGTTTTATGTTGAATGATGAATACAATATTTGTTTCCTTCTTTCAAAAGCAAAGTGAGAAAGATGAACAGAGGCAAAGTGATTCATCTATAGAGGAGAAGTTGGAACACACAGGAACTGCTAAAGAAATCACAGAAGAAAAGAGAAAGTCTGCCAGGAGGAGAGAGTAAGTCAACTTCTTTTACTGTTAGCATTCTCCCTTGTGTTTGAGTGTTTTTATATTATAACTAGGTATAATCAATTTAAACAGTTTTTCCCCCCCAGACTAATGTCAAGAAATTTGTTCCTGTTAAAATGTTTATTTAAAAACAAAATTAATTCTAAATTTCTCAGCTAATTTATTTTGTGTTACAATTTTTGGATGTTCCTTCAGATTTGAAGATAATTACATTTTAGCCCAAACCTCCTGCATGGCAGCAGGCAGGGTTCAAACCCAGGACCATTGTGACTGTTCAATGGCAGTCCAGGGTGCATACCAATCACTCCCAGACAGCCATCACTAGTGCATCATAATTGTATTTCTATTGGAAGTTTAAAAATTTAAACTACTTTCAGAAAGTTTGTTTGAGCATACCTCATTGAGTGTTTATTTGAAGAAAGTGTTATTTGTAGATTTTAATTGAACTCTTTCATTTCATAATTATTGTCCATGTTCTGACAGAATTATTCACTTGACCTATTCCCTTGTGCACTGCTATAACCTTTTTGATTGTTATATTATATCTGGTAGAGAATTATAGGGAAATTAATGCTCTTTTTATATAATGGATATTAATTTGTATGGAATCCAACATTATTTCAGTTCAAGATTCTAAAAACTAAAGATAACTCATCTAGTGTGAACATGTTACTTTGTAACAGATCTAGAAATTATTTTATGATCCAAATTTATTTTTGTGATGTTTATCCTTATTTACTCTAAAAAAAAATCATTTAATTCAAATCAATAGTGCTTGTTTGTTAATGTTGCTACCATTGAGAAAGCACCCTAAAAAAATTAAGAAAATTTGAGTCAAAACATGTTGAAATAGGAAAAAATCTGGATGTTTAACAAAGTGAAACTATTGAGATTACGTTTTAGCAATTAAATACATTAGGGAGAAAATACAATGAAAAAAAATTGACTTTGAAAGCATCGACAAAGAGAGTGTTGATCCGACAAAAAATGCTAGAATCCAATCCATGAGGGGAGTTATGTTCCAAATTTAAATTTGTATATAGTTTTATCATATTGTGATAGTGATGTTAAATTAAAAATATTTTTTTTTGTGTAGATTTATAATGGCTGAGCTATTACAGACTGAAAGAACTTACGTGAAAGACTTAGAGACTTGTATATATGTAAGTGCTTGCTATCTAGTTTGTTGACTGCCCATTTATTCTAGTTAAGCTTGTACTGTTTAAAGATTCTGCAGCTCTGTAGAGTTTTTTAAAAGGTATTTATATTAAAAGTTAAGGTAATCTTAAGGTAACTGGTGTGAATCCTGGTAAAGGCAAAGGTTTTTAAACAGTAGGCTTTCTTTACCACTGTTCCAATGAGTATTGAGATCTAAACACGTCTTATACAAACTGAAATACTCACCCGTAAAGTAGAATGTTAAATGAATATCTCTTTATCTTTTTTTCAGTATTACATGAAGCCAATGTCAGATCCGAATGCCAATGTTCCATCTGGCATACATGGCAAGGAGCATATTGTGTTCAGTAACATGGATGAGATCTATGAATTCCACAAAGAGTTAGTTGTTTTTAACATCTTTATTATCTTTGTTTTTATTGCTTTTAAATCTCGTCAGGTACAAAGTAGATGAGATATACATTTATTTTTTTCATTTAGCATGTAAACATTTCTAATATTTTTCATTTAAGAGCTCTAAAACCCATACAACTGTTTAAAAAACATTATTATGCTTTTTTTTTGTACGAAAAATCTGCATTTAGCTGCTTTCATAACTTTTACAGAAGTAAGTGAACCATGGTGTCTTGAGTCATTACTATTATTTTGTTAACTCTCATTTTATACACTTGTCAAGTGCATTAACAAATAGTGATACAAAAAATTATAAAGTCTTTTCATATGAAAAAGTCTTTTTTTATTTAAAATAAACAATTTTGTCCAATTCATTTGGTTCAACTAATCTTTACATGGTATCACTCACATGCCTCAGCTGATCAACAAATGTCCAAGTAAAAATCCTTATTGAATAAAACAAATCAAATTATGTTGTTTAAAAATCAATGAACATTTTTGTTTAAAGATCAATTTAAAAACATTCGAAGTAAAACTCTTAGTTTAAAGAACAGATTGTTTGTTTTAGAATTTGACTTCTGCTACTGCACATTATGAAATAAATCTAAAATTTCATGCCCTGCTAACTCTCCATCTGCCTTTGATTTTGACTTGTACAATCAAGTATAAGTAAAGAATAAAATAATTCAAGAATAAAATGCATGTTTTACATCTTTGTTATCCGTTTCAGTGTGTTTCTCAAAGAACTAGAGAAGTATGAAACAATACCAGAGGATGTTGGACATTGTTTTGTGACATGGGTAAGTTGATTTTAGCTTGGAACAAATGATCAGATTTCTAAAGATTTCAACCTTACACAATGGTTTCATGATTTGTATTTTTCTCCAGGCTGAGAAGTTCTCTATATATGTGACATATTGTAAAAATAAACCAGACTCAAATGCTTTATTAGTGGAACAAGCAGGGACATTCTTTGAGGTAACAATTTGCTTTTTATGGAAGCAAAGTCTATAATAAATTAAGAGATATTTTCGAAGAAAATTATCTTTGCCAAATACCTTTGCTACAGCAGTAAATCAATTTTTGTTCAGTTTATTCTAGTTTGTGCACTTATGTTTATTTTTTAAAGTTTATATTTTTTTTTCCTATTGATATCTTCATACAGTATTATGATTGAAACTTCTGAAAAGCTGAAAATATTTCACTTTTGGCTTCTTCATTTTGATTTTTTGGGTGTTGCTGAGCAATCATAAAAAATAGATTAAGCTTTTAAGAGTCATTAAAATGTGCACCACCTCTGTAAGCTAACAGCTGGGCAATCGGCTTGGTTATTTAAGGGTTAACATGATCTGCCATCTGTAGAGCTCACTAAAAAGTAGTGACTTATCTGTTTAAGACTGATCTGTACCCTGTACCATGGGCATACTATTCGGAAACATCTCCGGATAAGGTCTTCTCAATACCACACTCACCAGTTATAAAAGCCCTCAAACAGGCTAACCTTCAAAGACAAACACAGACCCTTTACCAGGACAGATCAATTCCATCGAAAACATTTTAAAATTATTATACCAAGGTAGTCACATTTGATGACAAGCAAATCAGAAATATTTTATACACTTTGTGATTTCCAATACCGAAAGTAATGACACAATTGATCTGTTAAAAAAAAAAAAAATGAGCTTGACATTTTGATCAAGTGATTAGGTTTTGAATAGTTGATACAAGTGTAATAATGATGGATCTGTTTTAGAGACTGTTCTATTTGTATTAATTGAAAGTTTGTTCTGATGAAATAAAATGCTACGTATGACCTTTTCAGGAAATGCAACGTAAGGCCATGTTGGATGAACGTATTGCATCCTATCTTATCAAGCCAGTCCAGAGAATCACAAAGTATCAGCTTCTACTGAAGGATCTCTTAACCTGCTGTGAGGAGCATACAGGGGAAATAAAGGTCAGTTTTCACCTCATCTGCTTTTGTCAGTAGTACTGAAGGACTTTTTATCTTGAACTATCATTTATCTGTAATAGTAATGTATATAATAAGCTTATAAAGTCAAACTAAATAGAAAAATAGTGAAAAACAATTTGACTTTCTATATTAGCATTTTCTAATTGGAAAGTTCACAGCCATCTCTTTGATGGACTTCCAATGTGTTCTTTATATAGTTCTATGTAATATTACACCTTATATGTTAAAGCAACATCAGTTAACTCTTTATCCCTGTAATTATTTTTTATGTTCTGACAGAATAGTTCTTTTTTCGCATGTGTACATTCTACCCTGTTATGATTAAACTTCAATAACATTTTTATTTGTAATCAGAAAACGTTACTTTTGGTATAGAATTATGAGATGCTCTTTTTACATAACACAAATACACGTTTATAAAACCAAAAAGTAATTTAGTTTAATGGGGCCAAATCAATGATGGTATCATAAATTAGGAAAGAAAGAGTTAAGGCTCACTGTTTAAAAAAATATTTCTTTTTCCAATTTATAGTTGACATCATTGTTAAATACGTAAGGAAACTCATTTACTATATCAAATACAACCACAAGTAGAAATAAATCACTACAATATTTACTGCAAGGTGTTACTAAAATACTAGTATAAATTCTTAGAACACTGTTTTTTTTAGATTTTAGTTTTATTTTGTGAACTAAAATAAACATTACTTTTTTGTCTATTAGGAAGCACTGGAGGTGATGATGAATGTTCCCAAGAAAGCTAATGATGCCATGCATCTCAGTATGTTGGAAGGCTTGGAAGACTCCCTTCAGGCTTATGGGGAGGTGTTACTCCAGGACAACTTCACAGTGTGGGACCCCAAACAGCTCATCAAGAAAGGTCGTGACAGACACTTGTTTTTGTTTGACGTCTGCCTGGTGTTCTCGAAGGAAGTCAAAGATAGCAATGGGAAATCAAAATATATTTTCAAATTTAAACTTATGGTAAAGCAGGTTTCATTTTCCAATTTAAACTTATGGTAAAGCAGGTTTCATTTTCCAATTTAAACTTATGGTAAAGCAGGTTTCATTTTCAAATTTATAGTTCAGATATTGCAAAAGTATATAGATGTATTTTCAGTCTCAATTAAGTTTTTAGAATTTAATTTATCTTTGCTATTTCATTTTTTTTTAAAATCAGTTCATTGAAATAATATCTGCTATGTATTGACTATCTTGCTATACTGTTATAACTGTTATAGATTTCTTAGCATTGCAAAACCCAGATACTAGTTATCAATACAAATTTATTATATAATAAAATAAACATCATGAATCTAAAGATTAGCACCAAGGAAACTATTGTGTACAGCTTAGTAAGGAACATTTCCTCAAATGACTTTTGTATATTTCAGATCTCAGAAATTAATGTAACAGAACATATAGAAGGAGATGAAACCAAATTTGCTTTGTGGACTGGTAGAGCTCCTATTTCAGATTACAGAATTATATTGAAAGTAAGTTGAAGCCAACATGACCAGGATGTAACATCAGCCTACACTTTGGTCATTTATTTGGTTGTCCAAATAGAACAACAGTAAATAATGTCTGCAGTTTCTTAGTGGTTCACTACAGCCTTCTTCACCATTGTTTGTGAACTCTTTTAACAACCTATATATGTCGTGACACAAAAATTAAAACTGGTTGTACAACTCTTGTTTTTTCGTCTACGTGCTCTGCTCATTATTATGTTGTAGGGTTCAGATAAGTAGTCCAAATCTTAGATGAACTGCGCAGTGGATGGCTGCCTGGTCGTGCGGTTTGCACGCTGGACTGCCGTTCAGATTTATCGATGGTCCTGGGTTGAAACCCTGCCCGCTCCCATCCCCCGTCATCCTGCGGGAGGTTTGGACTAGAAAGTAAACTATCTTCAACTCTGAAGGAACATCCGAAACATGTAAAACATTTTAAACAAACATAGTATTGAGACCAGATAGCTCTTCACGTAATTTATTTTTCTATAGGTCTGTTTTGGGCCTAGTGTCTTGTTAGGGCCTCTGGACAGAGTATGCAAATTTTAAATGAGGATGTATCTGTTTTGTTTTCAAGTTTAAAACCATATTATTGTTATTGATGTATTATATATGGAATATTTTGCCTCTAAGTTTTAATACTTATGAGCAGACGCTCAAAAATTACTTAAAGATGTTTGTTGAAATGAGTGTTTAAGTGAAATAATACTATTGATTACCTCCCATTCCCAGGCCTCCTCATTAGATACCAAGCAGCAGTGGGTGAAGAAACTGAGGGAGCTCATACAGGAAAGAGTTATGTATTTGAATGATGCCTTGAAAGACAAACAGGCGACAATGTTTAAACCACCACCCAAACTTTTCAACACCAGCAGAGTTAGTCGGTACGTAGACCAGTTCTTATTTCTCACTCTTGTTTCCTTCCTTGAAAAAAGTTTGTTAATTCCTACAAGTCGCTCTCAGATACTCATGGTTAATACTGTTTCCTTCCTTGAAAAAATTTTGTTAATTCCTACAAATCACTCTGAGATACTCATGGTTAATACAGTTTGAAACAAAGATGTAGTGTTTTATAATTGAAACAGCACACTAATTTGTCTGTTTTCTTACTGTCATACAGATTGTTGAATTTCCAATAAGTTATTTTTTCCATGGAAATATTTTTTTTTTCTTTACAAAAATATATTACTGTCCATTGTAGCAACAATTAGACTGAAACCAAAAAAAAAAGAAAGAAAACTTGTAAGGAAAACTCAAGGATACCAGCAAAGATTAGAGCCTACTTTTTAAACAATAGCCTTGATTAGCCTTGCAAGCAACAAGAAAGCAATGAGACAAAAAATTGTATAGATCAGCAAATAAAAGTATGATTATAGATCAAAGAAAAAAGGCTATTTTTATGAGCCGTATTATGTGGCTAGCCTTTTCCCCCAAAATGTCACATTATTTTTTTAGTTGTAGAAAATATGTCTACCATGATTCAAATTTAGAATGTTTGGTTTATGAGCCAAGAGTCCTTCCATATTCAAGCTGCTATTGTTATTCTATAATTTTAAATGTATCATAGATTTTAGTATCTAAAATAAAAATATAGGGATAAATGGGTGAAATGGCATCTGCAGGGGCACGACATGACCTGTCAAGTTTCAAATAACAAATACTATATCATTATTTTGAAACAAATTAGCTTGTAAACAATAAGTAAAACTTTGATGATATATATTTCACCATGATATGGACTATCAACTTCACCTTTCCCTTAGTCTGTTGGACAGTTGGGGCACCACACAAGATTTGTCAACTGTCTTTCTCCATTCCTTTCTGTCTTTTGCCTTGGATAGAATCTCTTTCAATGGTCCATTCTTTTATGTTCTCTTCCAATCACTTTCTCTGTCTGCCTCTTCTTCTTTTTCCTGGTACTGTTCCCTGAAGGAAGGTCTTTGCAAGCCCTGAAGAGCTTGTTATATGGCCATAGAGTTTTAGTTTCCGTTTTTTACAATCTTGTATAAATCAGAACAAAAATCTATATGGTATATTTTTAACATGATACAATTACTTTATTAAAAAAACAAGCGATTGATGTCCTAGTTAACATTTAAGTGATTGTTAAATAATTGAATTTTTATTTTCTATGCCACAACTAAGTATTTTATTACATTGCTGCGCTGCTCAGATGTTATTGAAATTATATCAATTTTTGCTTTATTGTTCAATGTCTTTCTGTTCATGGTATTGTCTGGTTCACTTGATATATTAGAAAGTTGTATTCGTTGATTTGCCATCATTTATCACTGTCATTCTTTCTTTCATGTATGTATCATTATATCAGATGACTTATGTATTAGAATTCTAACATGATAATAAGATATAATGAATAAGTGGCTTCTCTGGTGCACCTCGATGAGATGTCCAAAAAGGTTCGAGATAAATCCCTTTTATGAAACTTTGATCCGGGAAACGACCTTATCCTGTGGCCAGAACGAAGGATACCCATTAACGAGATGATCACATCCTTTTGTTCATGGGTCACAATTACTTGAGCCAATGCAATGGGTTCTTCTCTGATGCACCAGAACTCATAAAACATTCTAATATTTGTCTTTGATTTCATTATGTTGAAGAAAGTTTTTAAACCTATGGTCATTGTGGCAAGTGAATTAGATTTTGACTTGTCTGAATGACCTCGACTCATAAGAACCTTGACTTAGAAACAAATTTTTCCAAACCAAATACAAGTAAGAACAACAAAAGCTCATGATGACAGCATTTTCCAGCATTATCTTTCTCTTGTAACAGTCCAACAGTGGCAACATCAACTTCCTTCCCATGATCTAGGCATCACTTTTCAGGAAGATGATTGGAATGTGCCCTTGCAAGTGTCCTGGTACCAGAGTACAAACATGAATAGCAGAAATAAAAATAAACAAAAAGAATGGACTAGAAGAATGATCTTTTTTTTATTTTTGTTTCTGTTGTTTGTGTTAGCCCACATCGTTGGACGGAGACAGACTCTACACAATTGTTTAGATTATCTCCTTTAGTCTTGGTCCACAATATTGGATAGACTCTGCAACAAGATTTATGCATGTATAGATTAGAATTACAAACAAGGTTTTCACATTTTGTTGGATCTGATCTTTGAAAGATAGTGGATCTTGAAAGGGAGATGATCGCAAGGAACTCCAATACCTAATAGAGAATCATTAAAGTTGAAACTACTAAAAACAAAACTGAACAAAAAAGAATATTTCATTATAAGCTGAGTTCTGTAAGCGAGAAAAATAAGCAGAAAGTGTTTTTTTTTTTTGTCAAAACAATTAATTTTATAGCTCATTCCATCAATTATATTATTCTTTCAATCTTATTATTCTGTGAATCTTATCTTTCAATCAATCTTATCATTTTATCAGTCTTATCATTCAATCTTATTCACTCAATCTCATCTTTAAATCAATCTTATTCAATCTTTTCATTCTGTCAATCTTATCTTTCAATCAATCTTGTCATTCAATCTTATCATTCTGTCAATCTTATCTTTTAATCAATCTTATCTTCTTTGTTGTTATTGCAGAGAAATGGAAGGGGAAGGTGTCGAGGGATTATCTGCATTAGAGAGACGTGGCTCCCTGATGTCCATTACCTCCAACGCCACCACTGGCACCAATGACAGCACTGGCAGTGGAGGGCATGCCAACAAGGTAAGAGATACTGTTTAGGACCCAGCAATCACACATCACACTGAACTTGACCATACAGACAATACTAATAGGCCAAGTTTCTAGAAAACTTCACTTAATCCTGCCCCGATAATACCAGTTTAAAACAGTTGATCTGAGGAGCCTACGTGTTCTTAGTCTTTCCAATTGACAAGGCATTCAGTTGAATTAATATTCTTTTGTCTTTAACTGTTTAAATAGTAATAAGTTATGACCCGATTGGAACAGCAAGAGTTGTCTTCTTTTTCCACTTTTGAAAAAGAATATATTCGTTTTTTTTTATCATTATTCATATTCTATTTCATAAAGAAAGGACAAAAGTTCAATCAATCTTGGCAGAGTATTTTTTTGTTCACTTCAATATTGTCCATAGTAATAGCTTAGCTTGAGATTATAATCTAGAGTTATAACAAGTTGATCTCTTGTTTTTATAGTGGTTTGTTCTCTTATAAACGCTCAACTGCATATACCTCCAAGGCATGAAAATAAATCTGATCTATTTTGGCGACACTGAATCTAATTTCTTAACTATGTGTGCCTTTAATTCTCAGCAAAGGTGAATGACTTTTATACATTTTGTAGATTTTAAAGAAATTGTATACATCCTTTCCCTAGGACAAACATTTCATATTCTTAAATACTTTGGAGACACACGAACAAACTTTTGTACATTCTTCCCTCATTTTCTAACTGCTACTTGGCATCAATGTAAACAATGTCCTCAACATTAGTTACAGAAACTGAGTGGAAAATAATGGAAGACTTAGGGTGTTCAGGAGGTCTATGTAATACTCTACATTAGTTACAGAAACTGAGTGGAAAATAATGGAAGACTTAGGGTGTTCAGGAGGTCTATGTAATACTCAACATTAGTTACAGAAACTGAGTGGAAAATAATGGAAGACTTAGGGTGTTCAGGAGGTCTATGTAATACTCAACATTAGTTACAGAAACTGAGTGGAAAATAATGGAAGACTTCGGGTCTTCAGGAGGTCTATGTAATACCCAACATTAGTTACAGAAACTGAGTGGAAAATAATGGAAGACTTCGGGTCTTCAGGAGGTCTATGTAATAGTCATAGCTAATTTTAAAAAATGAAGTTAAAGAAGAAGAAAAAAAAACCCAGAATAAACTGTGAATTGTTACTTTTCGTCTGATAGTTTTTTAGTTTCTTACAAAGAGTTTTACAGCTGTAATATGATACAGTAAGATATCATTTTTATTTGAAAAAAAATTAAGTCTATTTGTACATGTTCTACTGTTAGGCCTATGAATTTAAATCACTCACCTTGCCATTTAGTTGGCTACTTTATATTTCTCTTCTTTTATCTTTTGGACAAAAATGCAGTTTTTGTTTTCTCAGATTGATGTGAAATAAAGTGTGAATTTAACTGACATTGATAATGTAACTATGATAACAGACTGCAACACAATGGCTGCTAAATATAGTACTATTCTGGCATTCTTAAACCTTTAGCTAGCAGCATTTTCTTTCAAACGTTTATGTGAAATACAAAGTAAATGTGATTGGCCTTTGCTAAATCATTGTTATTTAATCAGCAGACCAGGACACAGGATTTCTAAATTTATTCTCATGAGAGTGTTCTTAAATCTAAAGCAAACAACATTTTCTTTCTAGAAAAAAATTCTTGATCTACTCCCCTTGCCAAACAGCAGACGTAGCAGGCACGAACCAATCAGCTTCTTTTATCACTAAGTGTCAGTAAATAAATGCACAATTTCTTTTTGTTGCATGCACAAATGGATGCTTAATTTGTTTTTTTAAATTGATTAATGTTTGAAAATGAGGGTACAATTTCCCAGTCCACCAATTGTGTGCACTTCACATTCAGTTTACTTACCTAATAGTTCTTGGTCCAATATGTGTAGCAATTACACAGAAATATGCACACACTTACATACCAACTCTCGTTAAATTTACCGAGAAGCTGAGACATTTTAAACTAGCCTAAATATGTTTTTCTATTTGGTGCAGTTTAGTCAACCTGTTAGTGTACTTAGAAATGTCTGCCAAGTTTTGGGCCTTAAAGAATCATTTTTGTGTTTCAGTTGTTTTTTCTCTTAAGTATTAATAATGATTTTATTCTTCTAACATGTGAATCTTTTGTCTTTGAGTGAGTCTAATATTGTATTCAGAAGAGTGTTAATTTTGTTTAAGTCTAATTATTCGATTGCAATTAAGCTGGCTGCTCTGTTGTAGCATCCTGCAGAGAAATAAAAAAAAAAGGCTTCTTTTTTTTATTCTTATTATCTGAGCCTTTTGAAAATGTAATTAATTTAAGTTTATATTATACTCATTGTATATATATATATATATATACTCATGACTAGGCGCACATTTCATGGAGGCTCATGAATAAGAACAGGATATTTCTCCGAAGGAATGAAGCTGTAGGTATACTCTACTGTATGGCCTCCTTCAGTATGAAGTGAATGCCTGGGATTTGCTCTGGTCAGAACCATGTCGCCCACACAGCAGGTTCCCCTCTCTCCATGCAGCTGATGTATCCAAAGGAACAGCCAAGTGGCCATACAGTATGGGATCAGCGGCACTGCCAGGGTGTAGCACTGTGTGCTGCCTTAAGGTCGCCAAACCTTGATTTTTTTTCATCAGGGTTAACTACCGGAAGCCTTTCTCGTGTTATGGGTAAAGCTGCAAGGCCGCAGAGGTTGCTACTATTATGTGATGAAATATTCATGTTAGAAAACATGAAACTTACACACAAAAAATAATTTCTTGTTTGCTAAGTGTCTTGGGGGTAGAACTGTTAAATAAGTTTAAAATAAGTTATCATTTCCTTAAATATCCGTCTCCCCCCCCCCCTTCTCTCCATCTCTCAATCTCACAGCTTGTCATTGTCAATAAAACAATATAAATACCAACGTGGACTCTATTAAAAATGAAGAGACATGTATTTAGGATTAGCGAGGCTCTTCTGTTTTCTTCTTCCTCCTCTCTCTTTGTTTTGTTGCATTGTTTTGAGAGAGACTATTAGCATCACTCAACTCCAGCTCCTGATAGAATCTCATCTTTGATCTGAAAGTAAAGGCTGCCCACTTGAACCCTTCTCCCACACACTCTCTCTGTATATATCTAGATGTACCTCTCCGGCTTTTGACGCTGTCTGGGAGCTGCAAGTAGAGCTATAAAGTAGCAACAGGCGCAGTTGTTTGGGGGGATTTCCTAGTTCCATTGTTGATAAGAAATGTCTTTGGGCAGTGGCCGCAAACATCTATCCAGATCTATTTCTAGGTCTCTGTATGGAAGTGTTGTGGCTCAACTGACCCAACTTTATTGAATGCTCGATCAGGGCCGGGTTTGGGTTATTTGTAGGCCCTAGGCGAGGTGAATTTGGTGGTCCTAAATGAAATTTAAAAAATTACGCAATTTATTAAAAACCTTCCTGTGTCTAAATCTAAATCTACAAGTAACTGAAATTTTATATCGCAATTTCTGTAGTAGAACACACAGAGTCATAGTGCTCTACAAGGTTTGAGATCTAAGTTTCGCAATTTTATTTTCTAATAATTTTTTTTTTAGTCCTGTGCTACTAATTGTAGGCCCTAAGCGGGTGTCTAGTTTGCCTGTGATTAAGCCATAACTCGAGCCATAAAGGCGCAGTTCTTATAAATTACAGACGCTACTTCAAAAAAGAACATAATTACTTACTTCGTATTTCATGACTTAATTAACAGTTCTTATTCTAATTCAGAATTTTTCTTATTGCTAAGCACACCAACCACTTCATCAAATCTTTCTTATTCCTTCAGTAATCCATTTTTTAGATAAACTTGTAATTATCATGAATTGTTAATTGAAATCTAAAATCTAAAATTCATTAGAATGAAACATTGTTGAATACGTTTGTAGACCAACAGTAGATAGATATGTACTTTTAAAACATGTGAACGACACAGAGATAGAGGCACATTTATTGTTACATATGCCAGTACAAATTTGTACAAATATTCTTTCTTCCTTAGTGCTATTAGTCAATGGAATGGGTTGCCTGAGTAAGCCGGGAAAACCAACGACATGGCAGAGTTTAAGTCATTGATTAACATGCATGACTAGACTGACCTAGGGACACGCATAGGACGTAATCATGTTTTTTTTTTTATTAAAGTAACGTCTGTATTTTATAAGATAAGAAAGTTTAGACTTCGCCCTTTTTACAGTCCAGAAAAAAATGATTTGTACCTTGATGGTGGTCCTTCTAATAAAAGAAATTCCA
The DNA here is from genome assembly GCF_947242115.1 of Biomphalaria glabrata. NCBI lineage: Eukaryota > Metazoa > Mollusca > Gastropoda > Planorbidae > Biomphalaria > Biomphalaria glabrata. The sequence goes on along the minus strand of NC_074726.1, from coordinate 27,235,225 downwards.
TAACAAGGCCATTACTTTCTGCAGGGTAACTAAGATATACGACAGCAGGCTTTAAACCTCAGCGCATCGTATCAATACGCCGAATCGCAAAGCACGCGACCAGCCAACCGGTTGCCAATTATGACAGTCGTACACTCGCAGGCCTCTTCACTCTCCCCAGGTCACAGCGCTCTCTTCTGGTGGAGGTGCGTTGACCTCTAGGGTGTTTACATCTGTGGGCTGGCAGAGAGGGTGAGGTAAACAAACTGGAGAGGCTACGAGATAGCACGTACGTTGACACTGCTCCTGGTCACTCTTTGACCACCACATTGCATTGTGGGCTGGGCTAGAAATATGGACACTTGACACTGTCTTGTCTTATAGCGATTCAGTCCCAGAATGCCAAATACAATACATTGGTACCGAATGCATAATTTTATTTGTAATAAAAAACTAGAACTGTTGATAAACGTTACGTTAGAAATAATGGGCAAAATGAAAATATGTTCATGGCCCGTCTTCTGTTGTTGTATAACACCTTAGTGTGGCCATTTGTAAGTCAACATATAGAGGTATAATGAGGAAAATAGGATAGAAAACATCTGCCTACCACACCCTGATCTATCTCTCGGTCTATGACATATTCAGCCGAAAGAAGCTCTTTCTTCTCACTTTCTATTTATCTGAAGATGGCTGTGGAGTCCAGTATTCTCTTTCTATCACATCATTATGGGAGCAGTGCTGCACTAGGGTATTAGTCTAAGTTGTTGAGTTGTAGGCGATAGACCAGCTTTTCTTATACCAGCAGACACGAGCTTAGTTATTCTGGGTATTTGTTCCATTTGAAAAAGAGACCTGGAGGCCTGTGTGTAGCAGCGTTGTTTTGTGTCCCCCCAAAAAAAAAAAATCCAAATTCTACTTTCGCTTTGTTAACTTTTAATTATTTAAAATTGAGATCTGCCAAAAAACAAAAAAAAACAAACTTGTCTTTTGGCTTGGCACTATTGACCTTGGCATTGGCTCAATATTATATTTCCCATGCACTTTACTTCAATCTAGGTATAGTCTATGGCTCGCTCCATTTTCTCTCTCTCCCTCCTTCTCTCTTATCTGTAGTTGTGTGTCTTGACTGACTTGTGAGACTCCCAGTTTCGAGATCTCTCCAGTGAGACATTGAAATGTAATGATGCAAGTAAGATTTGTTTAACAAACATGAGTGTCTCTGGGTTCCAAAAGGTGGTCCATCGCCCCTCCTCTCCCAACCTGGTGGTTTTTTTTTTTTTCATTCTGCATTTCGACGAAAAAGTTTAGTGGCAGAGTTTGTTTTTTTTTTTCTTTGAAACTACTGCTGCATCATTCACTTACTTGAAGATCGCTCTTACCTTTTTTTTTCTCTTCTCTTTCTTGTTCCTGTTTGAGTAATAGCAGGATTAGTGCTGCTCTATCTATTATATGGGTCATCAGACTGGATTCTCTGCTAAGATCTAGGAAATGGGATGTTTTAGGAAGTGGGTATTACAATGTAAGCACTCATCTCTTATAGCCTGGCCACTGAGCGACAGTCCATGATGTAAATGCCATGCACTAATTACGTGAAGTCTGTGCAGTATTGCTAAGGTGCACTCATTGCATGAAGTCTGCAGTGTTGCAAAGTTGTAATCATTACGTGACGTCTGTGCAGTGTTGCTAAGGTGCACTCGTTGCGTGAAGTCTGCAGTGTTGCAAAGTTGTAATCATTACGTGACGTCTGTGCAGTGTTGCTAAGGTGCACTCGTTGCGTGAGGTCTGTGCAGTGTTGCTAAGGTGCACTCGTTGCGCGAAGTCTGTGCAGTGTTGCTAAGGTGCACTCGTTGCGTGAAGTCTGTGCAGTGTTGCTAAGGTGCACTCGTTGCGTGAAGTCTGTGCAGTGTTGCTAAGGTGCACTCGTTGCGTGAAGTCTGTGCAGTGTTGCTAAGGTGCAATCATTGCATGAAGTCTGAGCAGTGTTGCTAAGGTGCACTCGTTGCGTGAAGTCTGTGCAGTGTTGCTAAGGTGCACTCGTTGCGTGAAGTCTGTGTAGTGTTGCTAAGGTGCACTCGTTGCGTGAAGTCTGTGCAGTGTTGCTAAGGTGCACTCGTTGCGTGAGGTCTGTGCAGTGTTGCTAAGGTGCACTCGTTGCGTGAAGTCTGTGCAGTGTTGCTAAGGTGCACTCGTTGCGTGAGGTCTGTGCAGTGTTGCTAAGGTGCACTCGTTGCGCGAAGTCTGTGCAGTGTTGCTAAGGTGCACTCGTTGCGTGAAGTCTGTGCAGTGTTGCTAAGGTGCACTCGTTGCATGAAGTCTGTGCAGTGTTGCTAAGGTGCACTCGTTACTTGAAGTCTGTGCATTGATGCCAAGATGCTCTACATATTTGATTTGTTTAGTGAACACAAGAAGCGACCTAAATACACAGTCAAGAATCACAGTCACTTCCTAATCTGACTCAGTAATCCGTCTCGGTGCTGACATTATTTCAAGTATTTAATGTGTACTGAAGAACGTAACTTTTGACATTACCTTGATTCAAGTCGCCCATTCGGAATGAGTGAATGATTAAAACCTCTGTGTGGATGCAGTTCTCTAATTTAGAATTGTTCGTATTGGTAAGCACCCCAATAACTTCATCAAATCTTTATTTCTTCAGTAATCCATTTTTAAGACCAACTTGTAATTATTATCACGTTGTAATTGAAATCTAAACTATAAGATTCAGTTGAATGAAACATTGTTGAGTACGTTTGTAGACCCAGTGGCGTAGCTGGTGTGGGGGTAGCGGGGGCCCAAATTTGAAAATCCCCTAGGCCCCAAAGTGGGAAGCCCTCAAATGAGTGTCCGAAATTTGTTTTTACATTTAATATTTCACCATTATCTCATTTCATGATGTCGAATGGCGAAATGCAGGGGCCCCTAAAATTGTCAAGCCTCCGGGGCTCCCATATTCCTAGCTACGCCACTACGGCTCTAACGACAGTTGATTTATATTGTTGGCCACACTTGGAAAACTCTAGTTTGACCGTTATAATTTATCAAAGTATTTAAAATATGCTAGAAAATATAGATATTGAACAGACTATACATCCTCGAGTATTTCAGTATGTAGGCCTGTTACATATCAATGGGGTTGCGAGTTCCAATTCAAGTCGTGCAACTTTTTTTTTTTTAAATTTATAAAATGCATTTAAAAAGCGATCACGGTAACCTTCACGCAATATATCCCCTTCTTTATTGTTAAGATCTGTGTAATTACATGACTGATCCAAATTAATGATACAATTACACGTAATTTATGCTTTGTTTGTTTTTGTATTTTTTTTACATTTTCCTTGTATTTATATATTTAAAAAAGTTCCCCTTTTAGACCTTGTGATCTAGAGGACAGATGATGTAAAGATCATCTGTTACTATTGCCCACAATTTATCCCCCCCCCCCCCCCCCAAAAAAAAAAAAAAACAAAAAAAAAAACACAAAAAAAAACTTAGGTACCATTTGAGGCGCCCTAAAAGTCCCGAAATTAAAAATCCCAGTCTTGACTGAGATTCGAACCCGCGGTCCCTCGGTTTGATAGCCAAGCGCTTTACCACTCAGCCACCGCGAGGATATTCTCTTTCTTTGTTTTAAACTGAGAATCGGTCGGTTAGGAAGGGTTCTTAGCTAAGACACATTCACGTTGCAAAGGTTCAATTTGAGTTGTTCTAGCTTCTTTTTTGTGTGGTAACTTCGTTGTGTTTGGCTGAAGGTAACTGTTATCATATTAGTGAAGTTTTTACTGTTGGTTTAGCTGTGTTTTTTTTTTATGGGTTTCTACAAGTAGGGCTTGCTTGGTTTCTGTACACGTTGTGCTTGTATTTAATTGGTAAAGCTATTAAAGCTCCCCAGCAGTTCTGGAAAACAAGCGCCTCGGATCCAAGTGTTTTGTCTTTCTATCAACAATGAACCCTTTTTTTTTTTCTGGTTCATGTCTCGCCCAGCAGAACTCGGATGCCTGGTCTGGTGCTGTCTGGTCTTGTAATGCTTGTTTTCATGTCTTGTTGTGATAGGCTTGAAAGAAAGGCAGTCAAGATTTGATCGAAGCCACTTTGTAATCATAGATTACGACTTAAGAAGAGGGAGCTGGTGTGGGGTTGGGATATGGGGAGGAAGCGATTCTAAGCCTGACAAGGATAGATAACTTAAAGCTACCTGATCTTTTGTAACGCGGAGAAAGCTTCCTTTAAAAAACCCAACTTAAATAAAAGAAAAACACAATTTTAAAAGATCAAAAATTGTTTGCTAATGATATATTAGGAGGCGCGGTTGGCAGAGCCGTAAAACATTGGCTTCCAAACTGGAGGATCCCCCGATTCGCATCCTAGGGAAGACTCGGATTTTTAATTTGAGTGCGCCTCTGAGTCCTCCCAGCTGTAATGTGAACCTGATATTAGTTGGGGAAAAGTATAGGCGGTTTGTCGTTGTGCTGGCCACATGACACCCTCGTTAACCGTGGGCCGCAGAAACATGACCTCTATATCATCTACCTTATAGACCGCATGAAAACTTACTTTTACTGCAATGATATTTTACTACTTAGAATCTAATTTTGAAACAGTTAAACTGTCGCATACAAAAGATCACTTTTGAAATGTGATCAATGTGTGTGTGGGTGTTTGTTGTTGAACAGCTGTGAACACTGTTGGGTTTGTTACGTAGAACTTGCTACGAGTCGATTCTAACTAACAGTGACCAAATTATAACTTCATAAACAATGCAAAGGCATCTGTCAAAGAATATACATTAATATTTAAAGTTCAATGTTTTTCCTCGACATTGTAAGTTCACCAAATCATGAAAACCGAGATTCGGTTCTATTCCGAAGTGCAAGAAAAACGAAATGGTCAGAGCCTAACTTTAATTCGCTTATCCCTTGTCACACACACCATGGAGCAGAAGTGACAGTAGATCCCAGAGTTACCTCCTCTGTCCTGGCGAGTAAATCCATTCAAACCTCCCTCCACCCTTCATTTCCGTCTTGTAGTAGCTTTTTTTTTTTCTTCTTCTTTTATTTGACATCCCCTTCATTGGCCTGTTATGAAGCTTTCCCTGACTGTCGATGGACATGATTTCATCGTCGTGAATGTTTCGTGCTACCTTATAGTTCCCCATGTCATTAAAGCTAATATTAATTCTATTTTTTTTATATTTTTCAACGTCTGGTCTTCTAATGGCGTTTTTTTTCCCCTTCAAAATATGTCATTACTGTATGTTTTAAACCAGTGTTTTCCTAACTTTTACTCGAATGGAATACTTCGCACATTCTGAATTTTTAGCGGAACACTTTGCTTTTTTTTTTTTTTCAGAGATTAATTCACGTGGTTGCCTACTAATTAATTATTCCAGCAGTTAGTGGGACACCTATCCAGGGCTCGCGGAACACTAGGGTTCCGTGGAACACAGTTTGGGAAACACTGTTTTAGACTGTATATTAAGAGACTCCTCTAAGTATTGTAAGCCGATTTTACAAGTCCTATTCTTATAGGCTGGCGAAACGAGGCGCACTATATTTGATCATTAATAGGTCATTTGTTTGGTGTGTGTGTTTGTGTGTGTGGAAAGGGTCTTCTTGCGATAACAGGAAGCTACAAATCCCAGCACTACACTAAGGGAAGAGACGGCGGGGAATCAATGTTAAACCAAATCACAGTAAGCCTTTCTAGGTGACGAACAAATTGAGTTGTCGATATCAGTGAACATCAGGTTGAGAATCAATAGAGACGCTCTCACCACGCATTTCCCGTCACATCGATCAGGAGAAAGAAGGCTTCACCACAGGACATTGATGTCTCACAGTTTGAAATGAAGTCTCTAGACCTAGAGTCACACTGTTCCCCTTACACAACAGCCATCGAAACTCCTTTTCGAGATAGTCAAACTCGTGTGTTCGTTCTAGAGCAGCCAGCCTCGTCGTCTCCCTGGGAAATAAACAAAAATGTTAGCCAAAAACTACTTGAAGACAAGCTGATGGACTCAAGTTCACGGTGCATTCAAAACAAGTATTCCGTCTTGAAGAACTCAGTCCATGGTGCATACACAAGGAGTAATTCATCCTAAACAACTCAGTCCACGGTGCATATAGAACGAGTAATTCATCCTTAACAACCCAGTCCACGGTGCATATAGAATGAGTTATCCGTCCAGAACAACTCAGTCCACGGTGCATATAGAATGAGTTATCCGTCCAGAACAACTCAGTTCACTGTGCATATAGAATGAGTAATCCGTCCAGAATAACTCAGTTCACGGTGCATATATAATGAGTAATCCGCCCAGAACAACTTAGTTCACTGTGCACATAGAATGAGTAATCCGCCCAGAACAACTCAGTTCACGGTGCATTCACAATGAATAAGACAAATGTAAAGAGGTCAATGTCAAACGTGAACAACCAAAACGTTCTTTGAATCCATGGCACACACACACACACCACACCCACCCACACACAAACACACATTCCAAATCTATACATCAGAAGGAAAGTTTATGATCAGAGGCCCAAAGGATGAGGAAATACAGCAACAGAAAACTGAAGGCAATGTTTTCACTTGATCGATCATTATATTGAAAAATCAATCTTCGTAAGAATAAAATCACGATCAACTCAAGTGCCTTTCTCCACGAACACTCATTTACCCTTATGTACTGGATATAGAACTAGCTTAGAGTAGGACAGCAGGTCTATGTAGTATGGACATTCACGTAAGCCAAAGAATTGCCCATACAGAGCGTGCTTGGCTAGTATTCTTATATTTTAATATTTTAACACCTTGAAGTCAAGACTCTAACTCGCTTGCATCTAACAATCCTATTGATATCGAATTACATTGTCACGACTAAGTCAACATGATATCAGTAGTGTACATTTTATCAAACTATTGAAAACGTATTCATTAGGTTGTAGTGAAAGAAGCCATCTATAATCGCTGATACACTTAACATCCTTCACTCATTGCAGGGATAGATGGAACCAGTAGACAATAAAATTGGGAGAGCTGTTTAGTTTTGTGTTACGTTCAACGAGGCGACCTACTCCCCAGATCTGTTTAGTGTCAAGAATAGTTTGACTGAATTTGAATTAGATTGAGATCAATGAGTCTTCGGGTTTGAAACATACAACGTCTAGCTCCAACACATAGGCAAAACCTCGGTGGCACTTGTAAGGAGGACGTAACAGGAAATCAACGAGTGTGTATGGAGCGGGGTTTTAGCGTACAGCACACAGTTTTCAGTCAAGACCCTCACATTTTACATGTTCAATAATTGCCATTCACTAGAGTAGATAATACTCCTGTAAGTAGAGCTATGGCATTAATGTGATTGCGATGCCTGGTGCCGCCATTCAAAGGGAGTTATTCGCCTGGCCTAGCGGGGTGCCACGTCTTGGTTTCGTTCCCTTCCCGCGTCACGTGATCTGGTATAGTAGCGCTTACTCGCAGTCCCAACCAATACTCAGTTTTATTTCTCAAGGTTTTGAGATTAGGACAAACTTTGCCTACCAGCAGAAATAATCTATCTAACGCTAACTCTGATACTGGGGTTAAATTGTACAGCAGGTCAAAGTATACGCTCACATCTGAGTAATTTCCCTTTGCATGCCATTGATTACAATGTTTAAGACTTCTTTCTGTTACCTTCTTGAGATTAGGTCACAACTTTGAATTGGAAAGTGTACAGTTTTAGGTCGGAACACCATTTTTACAAATTGCACTGTACAAATTTTGAACACGTTATTTCTCCCACTTCCCATTCTCGGATCAAGTTAAAACTTTGCACAATTATTCATTGTTCCTAACACAACACGAATCAATATTTTTGTTTTACCAGTTAATAAATTAATTAGTGACAATTAATTAATTTTGATTGATATCGAAAAAGGAAATACATATTATAATAATGATATATGGCTGCAAATGTGGAGTTTTTCCCCATTAGACAAACTTTTCTTTTTTATAATGTATTTTTTTTACATTTCGCCTGTTTAAAAATTATTTTACAAACGTGGCCGTAACGCAGTAGGAGTCAGAGACTGGGCTCAAGAGTTGGGATTCCGTTGGGGTTTGGAGTTTCTCGATGTTTTAGAGTTGATGCCGCTAACTCTGACATTGAGGTTGGCCGTTGTGCTAGTCACGACATAAGAGAGCTTTGCGTGGTCCACAAGGTATGAAAAGAAAAAAACTTAATATTCTTTGGTGTAGTGCAAAGGGTAGCTAAAGAAATAGGTTCGTTGAAATAGTGCTGTTGACTTGTAGCACCAAACTGCTGGTAGACAACTAAACTGCTGTAAGGGTATTGTATCTTAACTTATAAAAATTGAAAAAACTTGAATAACTTCTTTGTGAACAAGACTATATATAACTTATATTACAATGTAGACACATTTAACTTGAGATAAATGAAATAAATAGAGTAGACTTAAGTAATAATATAAAATTGTATTTTGAGCAGAATCTAACTTACTACCAAACCACGTCTTTTCACTCTGGCATTCAGGAGTCGTCTGGCGTACCCAAGACAGCTACGACACTGCAGCTTATCTTGCATCATTCCCACTGCATAACCAACCAGTAGCTAACTTCTCACCGTTACCATAGAAACACACACTTCCACACCCCATAATAGTCGGAAAACCTATCTATTGATACCGTGTTGAGAATCCCTGTTCACTGCCTACACTCTAGTAGACAGACTTGCTGGATGGGAAAATATAATTCAGCAATTTTACGTGTCACTGATACACCGAAAGGATCCTTTTTATTTGAGTTAAAAAGACATTCTTCTCTTTGCCATTTGTCTTGTTTTTTTAAGTAAAGATCGAGAGAGAGAGAGAGAGAGAGAGGTAGAAAAATAAGGAGAGACTGTGTGTGGGTGTGAGTGGGTTTGTGTAGTCTGCTAGTCAAGAGTTGCGTGCGAGCCAGAGTGCTGTTACTTTGAGCCGAGTGGAAAAGTTTATTTGACTAGTCAGACTTGTGGCTGCGAGAAATCAAAACGAAATGAAGTCATGCTTCGTCTGGTTCCCTCATGGTGTAGACATGCTTCAGTAGGACGTGGTTCTGTGCTAGTCTTCAATGAGTAGCTCCTTCTGGAAATTTGGTTCTTTCTTTCTGAAAGAGAACAACATTTAAAGGTAGATCAACACGACACATTAGAGACAGAGAACTTGACCCGGGTGTCATTGGTATAACTCTACTACTTCTAGATGTCTTGCATGCTTCTCAAGTTTCTCAAACTATGTTCCCCGGAACACTAGGATTCCGCGAGGCTTGACTAGGCGTTCCACGAACAGTTGGAGTAATTAATTTTTTAGGTCTTTACATGAATTAATTCCAATTCCTGCATCAGTCAAGAGAAATAAAAAGACAGCTGCACTGTCAGCTAGCCCCAGGAAAGATGAATAAACACGAACTGTGGCGAATTCTGCCGCTCCAGAATTGGCTTAACCAGTCACTTCCGATTCTGCCCTGTCCTAAGACGAAACCAAAGCCAGTGAATCACCTGGGCGCATCCATTGTCTTCCGAGACAGGAGGAGCCATAAACACATGAATTAATTCCAAAGAGAGCGCAGAACAGAAAAATTGATTGCATTAGCTCTTCTAGGAAATCGACATGAACCTTAAACTGCACTAGATTGGACTCTAATTTGAAACAAAGACCAACCATTTCATGATTGCTGGTCGAGTTTGTCCAAAGAGTAGTAGCGCACTATTCTAAAACAAAGTATCATTCTTCTACTTCCGAGTCCTACCATCTATTTGTGCGTAGCAGCATTTTCATTTTAGGTTGAAAGAAAAGACAAAATATAGTAACATCCTTGACTCAACAGATATTGGAACTCAGCAATGTCGTGCCTTAGAGCAAGCTCTTTAAAGACTCGATACCATTGAAGGGATCAAAACTTAATTTTTCTAATGCTTATGTCTGTATTTTATTAAAGTTTCATTCTTAAAATTAAATAATAATGCTAAATTTGAATATGGCTTTATTATTATTTTTAAACAGTTAGGAAGTAATCCAACCTATAAAAAATTTTTTGTCAAAGTGTTCCGCTCAGTTCTCAGAAAGTGTTAATGAAAATATTTGAGAAACACTGGTCTAGTTTATAGATCTACTACTTCTACATATCCTCATTGCTCTTTATTTCACAGTAAAATAATGAGAAAACACTTCTTATTCTATGCTTCTGTCATAGGTGGCGCCTTGGTCCATGAGTCGCGCCTGTGTCTACAGAATATTTCTTGTCTTTCCGTTGCTCCCCCCCCCCTATCTCCCCAATCTTAAGGCTATTACAGTCCCATCAGGCGCCTTGAAATCAATAGAACAATTTGTGTTCCTTCCCGTTATCCCCCCCACCCCTCCCCCGTCCTTTAAATCTCTTCAGTGTTGTCCCAGTCTTACCCTAACAAAGTGAAGAAGTTCGCCTGGGCGTTCTACAGCCACTATCTGAAACATGAAACAGTGTCAGGAAATGAGATTTCCTAACGAAGCGTCGGCCTACATTACTAACTGGTAACCCTTTTACGGTCTGTCATGTTTGCCCAGATCAGGTCCATGATGCATCATAAGCTTTATTAGGCAGCGCTATTTTCTTGTTTTATTAGATGCATGTATAATTTTACTTCGGAACAAACTTCCCCCACCCCCTCCCACATTTCATAGCCACGAGCTTCATGTCTGTGTATAGCTCAAGGTTAGCGACACTTAGTAAAACAGGCTGAGAATGAAAATAATTCACTAGAGTTCTACATTGTTATCCTATCTTCTTAAAAACAATAATATAAACATTTGTCTATAAAAGGGGTAGGCAAACTACGACTCTCGGGCCGCATACGGTCCGACAAGGAGCGTTGTATGCGACCCGCGGAGACATACAGGTGTAAGGCGCCATAAGATGTAAATATAATTTACATTTATTTAAAATAAATAAATATATATATATATACACTATGAACTGAAATGATATATAACAAAGAAAAGCTGGGCGGATAGGGTAAACGATTGGACCGGCCTCTCTTGATATCCTGCTAAGGACAGCTGCTGACCGGGAAAAGGGGAGGGTTTTGGTTACGCGAGCTGTCACAGCGCCTGTACGACGTAAGCCAAGGAGCAGATGATGATGTATGAACATTCCTAGTTTTCCTTGAAGTAGACGTGATATGTATATAATGAACTAAAAACACAAATGTTTTGATGCGGTCTTCCCACCCTCTGGTCTGGAATAGTTCATAGAATATCCAACAGAAACACCCAGTGAAACATTCAAGCCACAACATACAGGCACAAACGGATCATAAAACACTTAAAAACAGTTTGATTAACGAAACAAGGGAACGTCAGACAAATGTTTTGCTTATTCTTAATCTGACCTTAGCGTTAGGAGACATGAACAGAGCGAGAATCAAGATTTAGATGTTAAGTCATTTGTAGATTAATCAGCTTCAACAAAATGGGTGGAGTCTTAAGGCTACAGATGAGAAGAATATAAAGACTGAACTAGATGTTACATAAGAGCGTCGATTATCCAGATTAATTGGGAACGGGATCTGTCCGGATAATGATCGCCCGGATAACCGACAACAGCAGTATAAAGAAAATTCCACCAAAACTTCAAGTAAAATATACAGGGGAACAAAGCGTTATGCGTAGTTGTCTACCTTTATTGAGAAAAATACGGTAATCGCTGATCTTTCGCTGCACATCGTTATCGTAATGTAAAAAAAAAAAGGGGGGCAGTTCGGATATTTGACGTTCCGAATAACAGACGCCCGGATAAACAACGTTCTACTTTATATGAATATTTGACAACTCTGAAACAACAAATGCTGGTCAACGTCTACTCTGTAAGACTCAATATGGCTCAAATCTATAACCATTCATCCAGCTGTCTATGACGTCCAGAGTAGTCCTCAGGGGGCTGCCTGTCACATCTGATTTGGCTACAGCGGCCACCACTTCTTTTTTTTTAACCAAAAAGAAAACCCAAATAGTTCATGTTTTCAACAAGGATGTGCCGGTGTTGTTTAAAAGGATTTAGCAGAAGCTCGGCATCAGATAGCTCCAGGTAACGGCGAGGCTATCAGAAAATAATTTAATCCCTTTTTGATAATGTGTGTATTGCGAGGAATTCACTTCCGGTTCTGAAACTACTTCCGCAGTCCCACTAACTATTAATATGTCGAAATGGAAGCTAAAGGAAGATAGCGGGATGGTACTTGACTACGAAGAGCTGGCTGTGATCAACGTCCTTAGTCACTGTTGAAGCCGGCATCTGGTTGGAGTATTACATAAATTGAACATAATGGGACCTTAAAAAAAATGAACAATTTGGAAATGCTCACTACTAGAACTACCAATAAATAAGACTTGGTTATTTCTGTGTGTTCATGTCATGCTAATGATGCTCCTTATCTAAAACTCGTTTCGTGAATTTGGCAGTATTTCTTATAGTCTCCCTATTCTTGAGAACGGAATAGCCAAACTCTGGACAGTTACAATCTCTCTTTCTCTCTCTTTCTCTCTAATGCCTAATGCCATGATACGAGTGAGTTGATGAAACTGATAAACAATTTTCTGAATAAACAGTATTGGCCGAAAGTAAAACTTGAGATAGTTGATAACGAGATTAGACAATCTCAACAGACATCATAATTTCATTATTTCAAAATCAATCAACTAAAAACGATGTTGAGTCTTTGCTGAGAGTGAAACGTAGAGACGCTGCAGGAATTGTGTAACAGTTGAAATCTATCAATGAAGTGATCCAGGAGCTGAACATAATTGGAAATATTAAGACTAGTTTGACTTGCTCTTCTCTCCTTGGCTTGATCATTGTATGCACTGACTTGGTAGGATGGTGCTCACAGTACTCAAGCTTAAGAGGCTTCGCAAGTTAACAAAGCCGGCACGCGCCATAGATTCGTTCCGATTTCGACTGTATGTGTGGACAGTCAGGCCACTTGGCACTGCAATGGTCTTTTCATTGGTCATAGTATTTAAGTCAATTCACTTGTAACGCCAACACACGCCGCCCACTCTCTCTCCCCTCCCATTTCGTGTGTTATTCAACTCTCTAGTCGTTCGTTCGAGTCTTGAGGAAGTTTCATGTTCCTTCTTAGTTTGTCTTCTCAGCTCTATTGACTGATCTCGTAGAGATGTTTGCTTGATCTCCTCTCTCTTGGGACCAGTCAACGGACACGAACTGTATAGCCTCTAGGCCTATTTAAGTCATCAATTCACGTCTTACAATTGTTTGGGACATTTTTGTTCAAATTTTCTCTGCCTATTATGTCATTTGTTGATTAAGTCGGCGCGGTCACAAAATATAATTGTATCAATCAACGTGGTACTTGTTAAAAGCGTGCAATTTTTTTCCCCTTTCAGACCTTGTGGTCTATAGGGCAGATGATGTAAAGTCATCTGTTTTTATGGCCTATGGTTAACGAGGGTGCCATGTGGCCAGCACAGCGATTAACCGCCTTTACTTTTCCCCAACTAATGTCAGGTACCCATTAGAGCTGGGTGGACTCAGAGGTGCCCAAAGATCCCGAAATTAAAAATCCCAATCTTCACCAGGATTCGAACCCGAGCTTTACCGCTCCGCCACCGCGCCTCCGAAATAGTGCAGAAAGAATCCGATAATTGACTGAAACAGGAAAAGTGGTGGAGCATGTCGTGCTGGACTCGAACTTGTGCCCACCACTCCCTGAACTTCCAGCCTTTATTCCAATACTTTCCCTATATTGAACACGTTGTTGAGTGTTTTCAGTGATATCATCGCCCTGAGTAAACTTGTTTCAAGGATCTCTCTGTGTGCCCCAAGTGTAATCTATTTTCTTTGGTCCCAGTGCACCAAGTCCAAACATTTTTATTTCATTACTTTGTGTTTATGACGCACGCTGGCAGTCTAGAAGAAAAACAACAACAAAAAAAAACTCTTTGATGATATTACACTTTTTCCCCTTCTTTTTTTTTTTTTTAAAGAGCGGCACAAGATTGACCAAGGATTTACTAAGAAGGTTGATACCGTGGCGGATAAAACAGCAATCTTTACATCGGATCCTGGCATAGTTCTTTTTTTTTAAATTGAGTCGCGGCTCTATTGTTCCCCCCCCCCCCGCCTTCCCCCCCCCCCAATTTTCGTTACAAGTTTTCTTTTACGTTTCTGCTTGTTTCTGCTGGGGGGGGGGGGGTTATCGATTTGTTTTATATAAACAGAACAGCGGCTGTTCTTTCTGGTGTGTTTTGAAGAAAAGAGAATTGAGAGAATGAGTTTAAAAATTTGTTTTCCTGAGACGGTCATCATGGTCCACTCAAAGATTGTTGCTGAGTTGGCATCTAGTCATCATGGTCCACTCAAAGATTGTTGCTGAGAAGGCATCTAGTCATCATGGTCCACTCAATGATTGTTTCGAAATGGCTTGTAGACTCGTCTTACATTTGGGCATTCCGATAGTTGTGTTTTTGTTTAGTTTTATCGATAATAAACATAGATCATAATTCATACCTTGGACTGAGAATTGGATGATTGGATTAATTTTCTACTCTCTCTCCAGGCCCTGGTTGGGGTGGGGGGGTTCTAGCATACACTACAACCTCCACAATGTCAATATTCGTACTTTAGATCAATTTAAAACAAGCAAACATTTTTTTAAAAAATCTTCTTATTTAAACAAAGCTTATCTAAGGGAAAGAACCGAAACATTTCTGGCATTTATCTCAATACTGCATGAATAAGCTCCCATTTTCTATATAAAACTAAATTAGCACTAATGGATTACTAATTGGTTAATTTTTAAATTGATTAATGTATTGTCATTGACTTCAGATACTTACTTACTTGATCCGAGAATGAAAAGCGGAAGAACAAAGTGTACAAAACGTAATAACGGGAATACCTCCACATATACAACATCTCAATAAGTAGTATTTATTTCCCTTGTTCGATACCAAAAAAAATTAATCACCAATACTAAATTAACTAATTGGTTAATTTTTATATTGAACTTATATCCTAAAAGAATTATGTAAATGTTCAACTTGATCCTAGAATGGGAAGCGAAAGAAATGACGTGTACGAAAATCGTATCAGCCAGAAAGATTGAGTCGATGTAAGCTTTGTAAATAGAACGTAGCCAACAGAGGGCAACTGTCTATAGTAAATTAACATGAATAGTATTTATATGTTTCGTAAGAGATGAGACGTAAATAATAGTCGCACGAAGATCAATTCATCATCCCTTGTATATCTATGTTCTAACAGCAGTGTTATCCTAGCCACAGCCTCCGTATCAACGTGTATCTGCCCGGTGTGCAGGTTGTCCACAAGGAGAACTTCTTGAAAGGAAGTTCTCAAACGCTTAATTTTTGGTCCAACAGCTTACCATTTGAATGGACTTTTCCTAAGGAAGGTAGGCATACCCCAGGCTTAGAATCGCTGCTCATCATTCATTGCATGTACTCTCTTCATGGTGGAAGTTTTGGTTATCTACACCAATTAAAGGCAATCTTGTCTAGACAGACTTTGGGCCAGCACTCACGAGGAGTATACTCTGTATCGCAACCACACGTGGTGTCTATATGGACTGTATCGCAACCACACGTGGTGCCTGTATGGACTGTATCGCAATCACATGTAAGGTAGAGTCCAAATTTTGTCGGCGACAGAGAGAGCTTTGTGGACTTAGAGACTTTCTACTTGTTTATTGACGTCTATCGCAGGATACCTCTGAGGTGCATCTCCGTTGGGAGAATAAACGGTTCTGTTCATTGGGCTAGTCACCAAACACCTTAGCTAATAGTTGAGGGGAAAAAACAACAACAACTTAATTTGCTTTTAAACCTTGGAGGCGAATGAAAAGATTTCCAATCTTAAACGTTCTTGCTTGTCTAAGCTTTACTGACTAAGGTAACTTGGTAGAACGCTGGCTTGACTAGACAAATGTGCCATTAAAAAAATAGAAATAGATCTAGGTCTTCTAAGTTTGTTTTTTTCTTCCACTAACATTTAATTACGTAATATCTAGATGAAGATTTTCTTCCAGTTATTGAGCTTTAATCACTTACAATTTAAAACTAGATGTAGATCAGGGGTTCTCAACCTGTGGGTCGCGACCCACTTAGGGGTCGATTGACGATTTGCCAGGGGTCGCCTAAGACCATCGATAAATATATTGTTTCTGCAAATTCTTCTATTGCTGTGTGGGGGTGGGGGTCGAGGAAGCGCGAGGAGTTGTAAAAAGGTTGAGAACCGCTGATGTAGATCTTCTAAATGCAGAAACAAGATGTTCCCTAATCTGAAAAGGGTTGATAGTCGAGTATTGTATCTCTAAAAATCTATGTGATATAAATTCATATTTTATTTCCATGATTAGATGCATTTATTTGTTGGACATTTGTAAGGGAAGACAATAAAGTCACATGCTTAGGTCTAATGGTAGCGTTCTCAGTTAACCAGGCTTATTGTGTTTTGACTCTGTTCCTTGACTGAAATCTTAATCTGGTTTGAGAAACACTTCCTACTGGTTTCGAAAGAAATCCTTTGTACTTCTCCTGACGAACTGCCTCACCTGCATCTGGCACTCAAGGGTGAATGGGGTTCACTTGGCTAAGTACAAACACGCCTATCTGAAAACATGTTTGCTAGACCCGGGACGAAGAAAGACCAGGCTCAGACTAATTTACTTCATTAAATTCAATATTGGTCTAGTTAGTCTGGCGAGGTGTGAGGTTTATAAGTGTGTGTGTGTGTGTCTCAGTGGGAACAAAAGGAATGGGAATCACGTTGTTCTGTTAGCGGTCTACTTCAGATCTCTCCAGAAATGTACTTTTTCTGCTTGCCAGTCAATCACGCTCTATCTAGTTCTACTCTCAGCGTTTTCAAACTTGACATTTGACCTAATCCATTCAATTCCCTGTTGGTGTATTTCTCTGACGTTTTTGCACATACTAAACTTAGCATCTTATATAATGTATGCCTTACTTACCGTGTACCCGAGCCGATTTATGTCAATTCACCTTCACCTATACCTTAGTCTGTTGGACTATTGGGGCACCACACAGACCTGTTGACCGTCTTTATCCATTCCTCGCTGTCTTTTTGCCTCGGATACAATCTCTTCCAACGACAGGCCCGTCCATTCTTTGATGTTTTCTTCCATCGCTTTTTCTGCCTCTTTTTCCTGGTACTGTTCCCTGAAGGAAGGCCTTTGCGAGCCCTGACGACCTTGTGATATGGCCAGTGTTTTAGTTTTTTTTTTTTTTGACAGCAGTTAGCAGGTCATCGTGGAGTCCAATCGCCGTAATTATCCCGTTTCTTATCTCTTCGTTTGTGATGCGGTCTTTGTATACTATGCCTAGAATATCTCCATAGCATCCTCCTGTCTAGTTCTGCAGTCAGTGTCCAAGATTCACAAGTAGACAAGAATATATATAGCATATTAGTGTAGTATGTAATTGAAGTGTATTTTTGTATAGTACAGGTGAGGTAATTGCTCAAACTCATGCATACATTTATGTACATCTTTCGAGGAGTCTTTTTAGACCGGTGTCCACTTTGACATGCACTGCAGCCCTCAAAGGTTAGGGTTATATGCATTATTACTATTGTACATAAAAGAAATGAAGATTATGAAAGCTTTCATTGTGTATATAGTAAATCTGAGGAGAGGGGGAGGGGTTAGGATTTGTAACACAATTTGGGTACTATATTTATAACTAAAAAAACAGAAAATAATATTCGTTTATATTAACACCTTTGTAGTACATTAAGTTTCCCAACATAGTCAATAGGTTCCGGCACTATTTGTACATTACGATTTGTTGACTCCTGATCAGCCTGTGAACTATTCAATCTAAGTTAGCTCCCTCTCTCTCGTGAGCCAGGGCGCTCACCTTTTCGCTTATTTCTCCGAAAAAACAACAAAGTACAGGGCTCATTAATCTCTCATTATGCCCTCGGTACTGCTTTTGAGTTAGTTGGTTTCACAATTTAGACCTCACCTCAGGTGCACCCTGACCTCGGCCTTTTGACGCGGTGCTCGAACTGGCTCTCTCTCCTCCACCACTATCCACCACCACCACCCCCCCCCCCCCTCCATTCCCCTAACCGATACGTTACAGCGCGTGGCCTGACGTGTGATACCGGCGCAAAGCTCGCGACACATTCAAGCAAGGGGTACATTTTCTTTCAAACACCTGCTTACTACATTAAGTAAGATCTGCGATTTGATGCCATGTATTCAACCACTGGAGTACGAGTCTATCCATTTCATTGGAGTTATTGTGTGATTTCAAACTAATTGGAAATGTTGTGTTCAATATTCAGTTTAAACAGACGTCTTCCTATTAAGCAGATTTAGTGATGCTACTTTCTTTCTTGAAGTGCTACATCTTATACTCACGTATCATGTTGGGATTTAGCATTTTTCGAAATTGTTTTTCAAAAGTATATTTAGGAATACATTATTGTCTTTGCTGACAAAGTAAAAAGCTAATTCAAATTTGTAAAATTGATTTAGATCTTTTATGTTAATACTCAATAACTTTTCTATGCTCTTTCTGACATTTTTTTACATAGTGGTCGCGGGAAGATTTATCGCATGATCACTAGCTAGATGTGAGACCTTTTCAAATTTTAGTGCAAGATCTATCCCTATAGCGTGGATTTCACTCTTCTCTATTTAGCCACGACTTAGCTGTAAGTTAAGGATCCGACACTACTTCAAAGATTGACTATAATACGATAGTATGTTTTGTTTTGTTTTCTGTCTAGTCAAAAGTGATCGAATTTCAACTGAATTAGGTCCCGTTTATATATGCAGAAAAAATAGACAGTATTATTGGCAGCAATTCTTTGGGCACTACTAGATCTAATGCATCTATTTAAAAAAAAAAATATTATTTCGTGTTACATTACCAAAGCTACATATTTTTGTTCTTGAAAAAAAAATGCTTCTGCAAAAATCTAAGTCCAATGCTGATACTGGCGGGGTGTAGGTTGTTTGTAGCAATGCTAAAGCGTTTGAATGGCAAAGGACACCCTGTTCTACTTTATAGTATTATTATCTTATCACCTTCTGCATCTCGTCATTTTTAGGATAGTTTAGGACTAGGTGGAGTTTTCCTTTTGTACAACAAAGCAGTCTGATATAGTTACGTGTCCGTCGTATTTATGTAAATGTCCGTCGTATTTTCGTACGTGTCCGTCGCATTTTCGTACGTGTCCGTCGTATTTTCGTACGTGTCTGAGTCCATCACTTTATCGGCATTATGTTTTGGAAGATGTCAAACTTTAACGCGTTTATGCCAACTAATGCTTAACTAAGATTGACCAGTTGCCGACCTGTTTTCTCCTTTGACCGCCTGCTTCAGATTTGTTGTGCAGACGACGTTAGCACTTTGTTTTGGTTGACCTGCTCAGTTCAACGTATTCAATCAATTAGTTGAAGGTCACTGCGGACGCGAAAAATATCCTGCAGGTACGTTTGGGGGGGGGGCATCGACTGTTGACCCATGTGGATTTATTAATCAGAGCCATTCACTCTTTTCATCCAAGCTCTTCAAAGCTTAGAGGTCTGCGCAACGATGTACTGCAACAAAGTTTACTGTACTATTCGAATGGCAAATGTTTGTTAATTATTGACACCGTATTAATCTATTGGCCAGTGAGATAGCAAAATATTTGTTTTTTTCTTGGTTTTAAGTTTTCTTCATTTGAAAAGTGTTTTTCTTGTGGGCAACTGTAGGGCAGATGATGTTAAGGTCATCTGTTTCTTTGGCCAACGGTCAACGAGCAGGGTGTCATTTATCCGCCTTTACTTTCCCCAACTAAAATCAGGTACCCATTAGACTTGGGTGGACTCAGAGGCGCACTAAATATAAAAATCCGAGTCTTCTCCAGGATTCGAACACAGGACCCCAGCTTCGGAAGCCAAGCGCTTAACCACTCATATCTTGTTTTGCTTCAATTTTTTTTCAGTTCAACTTTGGGCTTTCAAACTTTAAGAAAGTGTAAAGGGAGTATGAAGGAATGTTTAGAGGATCACCTCAACTAATTGCTTGACCCTATATTTAGACTATGCTCTCTGGTTCCTGTATCCATTGACTAGTTAACCCTAATTGACTGCTTTAATTGTTTCCACTGGCTTTATCGTTTCTACATTGGAAGCTTTATTTGGGCTGATGTCATTAACTCTCTCTCGTCCCCCCCTCTCTTTTTCTCTCCACCCCCCCCCCCCCCATGTCTCCCTTTTTTAATATTGCCAAAATTGTAAACGTTCGTTTACTTTCCTCTGTCTAGCTCTGCTCAGCTTTCCTGTTTAGCTCTCCCATAGACTCTGGCCCACACACCCCAGCCTTTTTTTTCCTTCCCAAAATTTTGAATTTTTATGCGTCGTCCTGTAGCTTTGAGTTTAATGACATTGTTGAAAATGAAAGGGAACATTTACTTCATGCCTATGTGAGTAGCCCGAACTTTGACCTTTAAGGGCCGATGCGTCCAATTAAAAGTCATCAAGGTGGAGATAACACGTTGAGTGACGCTGCCTGTACATTAACAACTTTATAACTTCCCCTCAGCTCGGCGTGTCAGATCCTTGCTTAGTGAGCCATTAAATAGAAAGCACCGAGGTCACCTTTTGTTCTCTCTAGTGGGTCTACAGTGCTTCCAGGGCTGGGTTTTATTCCCAAGTTATAGTTATATTTCAGTCTTCAACGACGTAAAAAAAACAACTCTCAAAACTATTTGCACCAGTATAACGTCGTATTGATCTACGTACATATATTTTTTTATAATGGGAGAAATAACGACTAGCCTTACTGTGTATACAGAGTATCTTGTTTTCTACCACAAGTTTGATGTGCTTTTCTCATTTTGTCTGACTAGTTCATTTGCATCATGGAAATGTTCCGACCAAAGATTTTGATAACACAATTATTTCACAGAATTGTATTTTTTTTTAAAGAAGCAATATAAATTCTAATTTAAACATACATACTTAATACAATAAAATATGTATGGCATTTTGTTAAATTATTTGGTGATGATTTATGATAAGTTATGAACAATCCAAATCGCTTGATTACATTCATCGCAACCATTGTAATTCTCCATGCACCAAGGCTCCGAACTGGGATTAATCCCTTACAGCACGGTCCAGGTATCTGGCAGTGTTTAATAGGGTCTGCCTGTCTCCGTACAGAGCAAGACCCCCGCATGCAACAGTTCTATCTGTTTCAAGACTAGTCGTATCTTTGAATATGTTTCTGAGCATCCTGCATTCGTAGAGGTTGTGCTCCACGGCCTCGTCTTCAGCGTGGCAGTGTCGACACCCGGGGTCGTGATTCTCCCGGATCCTAGCGGACAGTGTCCAGTGCGGAATCGTGCCAAGATTGCTTGCTCCTTTCTGTCTAGTTGCCACCACTCGTCTTTTTATGTTAGGGCGTTTGAGAACTTTCCAGACTTCCCGTCCCGTGCTACAAAGGTCCCAGCTGTTGTACCATTTGGACTTGATCCATTCACAAATCCTAGCTATTACACTCTCGTATGTTTGCGGCTCCTCTGGTGGGTCTAAAAGCGTTCCTAGCTTTGCCAAACTGTCGACCCTCTATGTTTGTTTTTTTTTGGTCAAGTATTTCAGCAATAATATAATAATATTTGCTACGCCAAATCGTAAATAAAAGAGAATGTTAGTTACACCAATTCACCAGACTTACTTTATAACCTTAACCGGCTTAACCGCGCGAGTATCCACTCTTAAATACTGTAACCACACAGTTCTCCTGACACAGACCACAAGACACATCTGTAATCTTCCTAAGTAAATTTGTTCCGATTTAATGGAGCTCTGAGAAAGGAGCAACGGGCTGTTCCGGAAAGGTCATTTCCGGTTACTTGGGAAATTAGTCTTGATGGAGAAGGTTAGGAGCTGTGCATAGCTGGAATAGTATTTCTGTGTGTGTCTGTCGACTGCTTCTTTGACATCTACTCGCATTTGTAGTTCAACACTTGAGACCATTTTCATGACATTGACCTTCCAAATACATGATAGAATTGTATTAAGCCCTTCTGTTATGTGGGTTCTCATGTTGTCAGGACCGGCCTTTGGCAAAGGCAAACTAGGCAGCCGCCTAGTGCCTTCGATTGATGGGGGAACTCGCACAGGACTCAAAAACAATATTTTTAAGAGACGAAATAGTGAAGCTTGTTGGAGTCACTAAAATAGAATGCGCAATATTTTTTTCTATTTGATTTGGGGCCAAAAAACTTCACTTGGCCTAGGGCCTCCAGTTATCTAAGGCCTGCCCTAATGTTGTAGGGACGAAGTGATGATTAAGTTCTAGTGACACTAACACTCTAGTGTAAGACAAGTTGTCTTGGATAGAAATCACAGAGCACAATTTGTTCATTTAGAATTAAATAATGGAATGGTAATAAAACTTGATTCGTAGAATAAATAGGCCCAATGAATAATTATTTTTCTATGATTTAATAATAGTAGTGATGTGTAATTTAATATAAATATAAACTAAATTAACATAAAGAATCTAGAAGCATCATAGAACACTGAGCTTTAAAACAATTTTTTAATTTGTCTAGAGTATCACCATTGGTAAAATCATCAAATTTGGAGACTCTTCAGGACAAAAGACTCAAAAGTGAAGCAGCAATAATACCAATAATACACTCAACCATAATTTACAAATACAAAAACACAACTTAATAAAATACTTAGAAACAAAGATCAAGCCACATTTTTTAGTCCCTATTCAAGGACAAAGTCATACAAGTGCTCCTTCTTTGCTTGTGTCATTATAGAGCCAGGAGAACCAGTGACTTAGTTTAAGTCTCTACCCAACACGCACGACTTGATGAACGCGTGGCCGATGACGTAATTGTCTTCTCTTTTGAAGGCACTTTCGTTGGGAACAAACATCTCTTGTTTTCTTGGACAAAACTTTCCGTTGTTATTAGCAACAAGAGTACTTATAATAGGTCCAAGATACATTTATGTACTACAACGTGCACTTTTGATCTCTCTATAGATGCATTCCATTTTCTTTATTTAGAAATACAGTTCGTTGCCTTTGGCTAATGTATCTTAGCAAAGATTCACTAGGTCCGTCTCAGCAAAGTATATTCCGTTGTAACTCTAGGACCGTTTATTCTTGAACTAGCCTTGTTGTTTACGAGTTGAAGAATTGAAAGTTGAAGAGATGATGGTCCTCCCATTACACGATGGCTGCTAGGGCTCAGTGTCGTCGCGTGTCTTGTAGACGTGACTAGGGCCGCGATGTGTAATGTAAAGTGTGAGTGTAGATTCTCGTGTGTGTTTGTGTTTAGTGTGGGGGTAGTGAGCGATATAAATCAAATCTATAGATAAATCTTAAACTGATGAGCGTTACTCCCGAGGCACCCCTCTTCATGTCGCCTCCTCTGCCCCAAGTGTTTATTTTTAACTTGAGTTGGCAGCTGTATTATTAAATTTCTCCTCCCCCCTCCCACGACCACAGTACATCCAGCTAGTGTCTCCCAGCAGTCAATAATGACAAGTACTTGTTCTAACTGGCAGTTTAAACATTGAATTATTGAACTCCTATGTACAGCATTCTTTCCTCTCTGCGTCATCTGCCTTTACACTCTAGAAGGTAAGAAAACAACGCTGAAAGATGGTCACGTACTTTTCTTCTTTATTTCCTCCATATCTTCACTTATAAAACGTGTGCCGTATTTGATACCAGCCCACACCCCCCCCTTTTTTTTTTGAAAACAATACCTCTATTCATCTTCGTGGAACCTAAAACCTGCTGGGTGGGAAAAACCTGGGTGGAACCTGGACACGGATTTCGAAAACGGCTCAAACGATTTTCCTAGAAATTTGACAGTTGATGTATTGTTGTTGACGGCCGTTGACTTGTAGCACCAAACTGCTGGTAGACAACTAAACCGTTGTATGCGTATTATATCTTAACTTATAAAACTTGAGTCGTTGTGCTAGCCACATAACACCCTTGTTAACCCTGGGCCACAGAAACAAATGACCTTTACATCCTTTGCCCTATAGATCGCAGGGTCTGAAAAGGAATTTTATAAAACTTGAATGACTTCCTTGTGAACAAAACTAAATAGAACTTTTATTTGTAATATAGACAACATCAAGTTGGTGTGAGGTAAAATTAATGTACTAGACTATTTTTAAACACCCAACTCATTACAATAACCCAACCTTGATATCTCTGTTCTGGAGTGGTCTGTCCTAACTAGCACCTATGACGGCAATGCCACCTATGTTGCATCATCCACAACCAATCGAACATCTTACAAGTCTTCCTAGAAACACACACACACACACTCCAAAACGTGTATATCGTTGAGAAAAGAATTACTAGCTCGTTGGCCACACTGGGAGAAAAAAAAAAGCAACTAGTATGACCGTTATACTTTTTTCAAAGTATATAAAGAAAGACCATTTAAATTTGGCTAGAGGAATACTTATCTTAAACGGACCATATGTCTTCGGGTATTTCCGCATTCATTAAAGAGTTTAATTTTTAATTAATTAATCTTCAGGAACATTTTGCGCATCGTCTTCGAAGTGTAGATCTAAAGGCATATCACTAGGATATCGCAAAGTCTAGTCGATCTATACATTCGCTTAACCATGATTCCATTTCCGGAGGTTTAGGAAAAGGGGGGGGGGTCGGGCGGGTAAAACAATGTTTCTTTGAAAACAACAACAACAAACATTTATTAGTTATTAAGTAAAAAATAATTACTCTATAAGCTTTATAAAGGAGGCATTGTCTCTCTCTCTCTCTTTATATATATATATATATATATATATATATATATATATATATATATATATATATATATATATATATATTTGCCGGGCAGTACCCGCAGCCTGCGGGTCTTAGTTTGGGTATTATTGATCTTGTAGTCTGGATTAAGATGTCAAACATGGCGAAGGTGCCCTTAAATTTAGTACCACTTTATCCGACGTATCAACTATAAAATACTGTGAAAACGGATTTACCCGATTTATTGAAAAGTTTCGTTCTTTAATAGCGATAATTTTTTTTTTGTCCGATTGTGGGAGGGACTTTAAACATACACTACGGTCTCCGCCAAGATCTAAGAGACATTTATGCCAGGTTTTTTTTTTCGAGATTGGTCAAACGGTTTTGATTTCTATGTGGGACATACATAGGCTATAATAATCTATATCCATCCATACACCTTACATTCTACTTTGTTTATTAGATATATATCTATTTCATACAGCGCAATTCTGTTATCTCTCCACGTAAACAAGGATGTCCGGCATACACTGGGTCATCAGATTTCACTTCGGACAATACCATGACGTATTCACTTCCCTATTCCACTGTAAACACCAGACACTTTCGTCATCGCCGCTGATAGGTTGACTCTTAACTGGATGGGCTGGCTTTGTCGCTTAGTAACTGACCCCCAGAACTATTAATATATCAGTTTGTTTATGATTGTTTTGTTACCGAGTCCAGGGCTAGTGATATGACAGTTTGTTTTTAACGAGTAGCTTATCATTTTACCACAGTCATTGGTGCTTTATTTTTAAACAATAAATTAATTTTAGATAAACGTATAGATTTTTTTTTTTTTTTGGTCGGGTAAGCATTGAATATTTTTGTTTTAAATTGTAGTTCAACTCAACACAGTAGGCATCATGTATCTAGCAGTTCATTATGACAAGAGTGTTTCGATTGTTTTGATTACATCTGGTTTTACGTGTCTCACCGAGTTGAACATGTCGTCATGCATAAGGAAAGTGGCTTTAAAAAAATATCCTAACCAATATCGATCTGAATCACTTCCTCCGCTGTATCGTCTGCTGTGACTTTGATAAGTGTTAGTGCCCTTTACTGCCTAGACATCTGTTTTTTTTTTATGCTACTCTCTCTGTATCAACAACAAGACATGCACATGAAATATGTTTTGCTGATTTACCTGTACCATAGTCTGTTGGGCCGTTGGGACACCATGCAACGTTTGTCGACCGTCTTTCTCCATTCCTGTCTGTCTTTTGCCTTGGATAGAACCTCTTTCAATGGCAGGCACGTCCATTCTTTTATGTTGTCTTCCCATCGCTTTCTCTGTCTGCTTCTTCTTATTTTTCCTGGTACTGTTCACTGAAGGAAGGTTTTTGCGAGCCCCGAAGACCTTGTAATATGGCCATAGATACTGATGACTAGATCTAAATGCCCTGCCCTGTAAGCATGTATGTACCTGTTTTCCAGATAATTGTTGTTATATCTGATCATCTAGCTGTCATTAAGAACAAACAAAAAATGTCATACTTTTTATAAGGAACTGCTTCTTAGTATCTCAGTTTTAATTCCTGACTTGACGAATGTCTCCTGCATAGCGTAAGATTCTGATACCTTTTCATTTAGAATTGAAGTGCACATTCTTGGCTACCATACATACGTATCGACAGGATCTCAAAGACCTCATGGATACCTTCAAGTGAGTGCATCGTTGCACTGACGGACCTCAGCATGGGCTCCCCCGTTTGACCATGCCGTTTTCGGATGTCGGTGTTAATTTGCCATGTGTGGGAGTGGTTATTCTAACGTATGTGTTCTGCTTAAGTTTCCTTGTTTGTGTCTATGTGCGTGGGGCTAGTCCCACCGTCGTCAGTGGACAAAGTGGATACACTGACCGCACCAGTTAAACCGCAGATGGCGTTCCGCAACTTTGGAGTCATGATAGTGAAGCTAGTGCAATGGAAGTCTAGGAATAAAAAGGATGAAACATCACTTCCGGTGAGTATTGCGGCGACTAGTTAACTTCGTCTCTTATCTAAAGTATTATTCAAAGTAAATAGTAAACTACCCATGATTTTCTCTTATCTAAAATATTATTCAAAGTAAAAAGTAAACTATCCATGGTCTACACATTCTCTTATCTAAAATATTATTCAAAGTAAATAGTAAACTACCCATGATCTACACATTCTCTTATCTAAAATATTATTCAAAGTAAATAGTAAACTACCCATGATCTACATATTCTCTTATCTAAAATATTATTCAAAGTAAATAGTAGACTACCCATGATCTACACATTCTCTTATCTAAAATATTATTCAAAGTAAAATGTAAACTATCCATGTCCTACACATTCTCTTATCTAAAGTATTATTCAAAGTAAAAAGTAAACTATCCATGGTCTACACATTCTCTTATCTAAAGTATTATTCAAAGTAAAAAGTAAACTATCCATGGGCTACACATTCTCTTATCTAGAATATTATTCAAAGTGAAGTATCCTATTCAGGCCTTGCGATCTACAGGGCAGATGATGCAAAGTTCATCTGATTCTTTGTCCGACGGTTAACGAGGGTGTCACGTGGCTATCACCACGACCAACCGCTTTTACTTTCCCCAGCTAACGCCAGGATCTCATTATAGTATGGTGGACTATTATTAGAACAAGTTAAAGCATAACATTCATCAATAGAAATCTAAGAAGTCGAATGCAGTCAAGTCAATTAAATAGGATTTACTTAGAGGCCAGCGATGCACTTTAAATCTCTATTGTCACCTGGATTCGAACACGGGACATTAAAACTAGACCTACTGGTGCTTTTGCGATTGCCCGTGGCATCCTAAAGTATTCTCAGCATACTATGATTAAAATGAAGTGCTAAAATAACTCTTGGTGATTTGGTCGGGACTAGAACTAATGACTCTACTGGGATAACTAATGAGATCTACTTTCAGGTGTATGAATGGAATATCACACCTCCGGGAGAACAGGAATGCAGTCCGATAAAATTGCCAAGCAATGTTAAGAGGAAAAACATTGGCCACGCCTAACATACAGCTAGGGTGGGGAATTAAATTATACTAATCGACCGGCGGCGTAGCATACGCCGCTAGTTTGCAGGGTCGGCCTTAGGCCACTGCAACCCTATGCGTCCGCAGTGTGCCCCCCGCACTTTCATAGGACCCGCGCTAATTCTAGGTGTATAAATTATTAAATTAAACCATTTTATAACTTATAACAGATTTCCCGCGGCCTCCTGATTTACCAGGAGCTCCTGGAAAGCTCCTGAAATTGCAAAATATACGAAAAAGTCCTGGAAATATCCGGAAATTATTAAAATCTTTAGAAAAGTCATACAAATCTCCTGAAATATATAGACAAAAATTGTCATTTTGGGGTGTCATTCAATATGGAAAACGCCAATGCTACGCGCGATAAAAAAAAACGGCATTATGCGATATCCGTAATTGTGGAATCTAGTGAAAGAAGCTTCGTGCGTCTGAAACTAATAAGGAACTACTTGAGGTCAACAATTCTCAAAGCGATTTAAACATTTGGTAATTCTTGCTATTGAGCGTGATCTATGTAGGAAACAGAATTCTTATGATATACTGTATGACTTCGCTACACGCAAAGCTCGTGTAGTAATTCTGTGCGTAGTAAAGAATGAATAAAATGCAAAGACGAATATATTTTCTAATACAAACTCTTAATTTTCACTTATTGTCCGTATCCCTACCCAAACTGAGCTCCGCGAAATCCGTTTCGCATTGGGCCCTCAATGGCTAAGTCCGGCCCTGCGATTTTGTGACGGTGAATACTACTTGTTCTCCCTCTCACTTCTTTTTTTTTTTCGCCTCTAAAATTACGTGGGGTAACTCTAGTCCGTCCCTTGCAGAAATAAAGCTTGGAACTGATCTAGATTCAAACTAATTCGAAACAAAGTTCAACCATTAAATGGTTTCTGATCGAGTTTGTCTGAAGAGTATCACAATATTTTAAAATAAGCGGCTCATTATTTTACCTGAGTTTCCTACATCGTATTTGTGCGAAGCAGGATTCTCTTACTAGGTAGGAACAGATCTAGTTAAAGTAATGAAACAGGCTCGACACTACACCAGATATGAGGTTATCAATGTCTTGCCTGATACCAAGAGTGTATGCTCTGCAAGCATACAATATTATCAGTCATATAACATTTTCATGTGTTATTGTCTGTATTTCATTATTGTTTTATATTGGGAATAAATAAAAATGCCAAATTTAAAATTTGTTTTAATAAATTATAATTTTTATTTAAACAAAAACTTTAAACAAGTATAAAAATCCAAAGTGTTCCGAATGTGCGAAGTGTTCCAAATACGAATGTGCGAAGTGTTCCAAATACGAATGTGCGAAGTGTTCCGAATACGAATGTGCGAAGTGTTCCATGATTCAAACGTTTGGGAACAACTGGATGATAATGAGATACTTGAATTCGAACCTCTAACTTAGTTTGAATTTATCACTTATTCAAATTTAAGTGACTTCATTTTTTTTTTTTTAATTATTCAATTCTGTTCTTGCGTGAGTTAATGTTGAAGCTGGTGACTACTTCTTTGCTAAAACGAGGCTTGAATGTTTGATCTATTTTGGATATAGTCATTAGTTTTGTAAGTCTTGGTCTCAGGTTATTCACCCTTGACCGCATTCGTAATTTGTTTAGCACGTGCATTCTCGCTTAATAGCTATCACTTGAGCGAGGCAAAGAGTTTGTGGGGTGTGTGGGGTGTTTGTGGAGTGTGGGGGTGAGAGAGAGAGAGAGAGAATGTGGTTGATTAGTTTCTTGTTTACTTGTCTTATCAAAGACGTACATGTTTCACAAGCCACTTTCGTTGACCTGCTCCTCAGTGTACAAAGTAATCTCTTCTAGTACGACATTATTTAAAGAATCTTTTTATTCATTTTGACCCTTTCTGTGTGTTTCAATGCTAGGGATTCTAATTAGACGAGTGACCCTGGCTATTGAGACTCTTGGAATCTTCAGCTAGGACGATAGTCCTCGTTAGTCTTGACAGGTCCTGCCCTGGGGACTGGTCTGAACTTTGACAGAAGCAGTTTATGACTTAACATTATGTTTCTGTTGTCTTTACTACTGGAACATTATGTTTCTGTTGTCTTTACTAGTGGAACATTATGTTTCTGTTGTCTTTACTAGTGGAACATTATGTTTCTGTTGTCTTTACTAGTGGAACATTATGTTTCTGTTGTCTTTACTAATGGAACATTATGTTTCTGTTGTCTTTACTAGTTGAACATTATGTTTCTGTTGTCTTTACTACTGGAACATTATGTTTCTGTTGTCTTTACTAGTGGAACATTATGTTTCTGTTGTCTTTACTAATGGAACATTATGTTTCTGTTGTCTTTACTAGTGGAACATTATGTTTCTGTTGTCTTTACTAGTGGAACATTATGTTTCTGTTGTCTTTACTACTGGAACATTACGTTTCTGTTGTCTTTACTACTGGAACATTATGTTTCTGTTGTCTTTACTAGTGGAACATTATGTTTCTGTTGTCTTTACTAGTGGAACATTATGTTTCTGTTGTCTTTACTACTGGAACATTATGTTTCTGTTGTCTTTACTAGTGGAACATTATGTTTCTGTTGTCTTTACTAGTGGAACATTATGTTTCTGTTGTCTTTACTAGTGGAACATTATGTTTCTGTTGTCTTTACTAGCGGAACATTATGTTTCTGTTGTCTTTACTAGTGGAACATTATGTTTCTGTTGCCTTTACAACTGGAACATTATGTTTCTTTTGTCTTTACTAGTGGAACATTATGTTTCTGTTGTCTTTACTAGTGGAACATTATGTTTCTGTTGTCTTTACTAGCGGAACGTTATGTTTCTGTTGTCTTTACTACTGGAACATTATGTTTCTGTTGTCTTTACTAGTTGAACATTATGTTTCTGTTGTCTTTACTAGTGGAACATTATGTTTCTGTTGTCTTTACTAGTGGAACATTATGTTTCTGTTGTCTTTACTAATGGAACATTATGTTTCTGTTGTCTTTACTAGTGGAACATTATGTTTCTGTTGTCTTTACTACTGGAACATTATGTTTCTGTTGTCTTTACTACTGGAACATTATGTTTCTGTTGTCTTTACTACTGGAACATTATGTTTCTGTTGTCTTTACTAGTGGAACATTATGTTTCTGTTGTCTTTACTAGTGGAACATTATGTTTCTGTTGTCTTTACTAGTGGAACATTATGTTTCTGTTGTCTTTACTACTGGAACATTATGTTTCTGTTGTCTTTACTAGTGGAACATTATGTTTCTGTTGTCTTTACTAGTGGAACATTATGTTTCTGTTGTCTTTACTACTGGAACATTATGTTTCTGTTGTCTTTACTAGTGGAACATTATGTTTCTGTTGTCTTTACTAGTGGAACATTATGTTTCTGTTGTCTTTACTAGTGGAACATTATGTTTCTGTTGTCTTTACTAGCGGAACATTATGTTTCTGTTGTCTTTACTAGTGGAACATTATGTTTCTGTTGCTTTTACAACTGGAACATTATGTTTCTTTTGTCTTTACTAGTGGAACATTATGTTTCTGTTGTCTTTACTAGTGGAACATTATGTTTCT
Organism: Biomphalaria glabrata; assembly: GCF_947242115.1. Classification (NCBI taxonomy): domain Eukaryota; kingdom Metazoa; phylum Mollusca; class Gastropoda; family Planorbidae; genus Biomphalaria; species Biomphalaria glabrata. The sequence continues at coordinate 27,203,754 of NC_074726.1, read as the reverse complement.
GTTGTCTTTACTAGCGGAACGTTATGTTTCTGTTGTCTTTACTACTGGAACATTATGTTTCTGTTGTCTTTACTAGTTGAACATTATGTTTCTGTTGTCTTTACTAGTGGAACATTATGTTTCTGTTGTCTTTACTAGTGGAACATTATGTTTCTGTTGTCTTTACTAATGGAACATTATGTTTCTGTTGTCTTTACTAGTGGAACATTATGTTTCTGTTGTCTTTACTACTGGAACATTATGTTTCTGTTGTCTTTACTACTGGAACATTATGTTTCTGTTGTCTTTACTACTGGAACATTATGTTTCTGTTGTCTTTACTAGTGGAACATTATGTTTCTGTTGTCTTTACTAGTGGAACATTATGTTTCTGTTGTCTTTACTACTGGAACATTATGTTTCTGTTGTCTTTACTACTGGAACATTATGTTTCTGTTGTCTTTACTAGTGGAACATTATGTTTCTGTTGTCTTTACTACTGGAACATTATGTTTCTGTTGTCTTTACTAGTGGAACATTATGTTTCTGTTGTCTTTACTAGTGGAACATTATGTTTCTGTTGTCTTTACTAGTGGAACATTATGTTTCTGTTGTCTTTACTAGTGGAACATTATGTTTCTGTTGTCTTTACTACTGGAACATTATGTTTCTGTTGTCTTTACTACTGGAACATTATGTTTCTGTTGTCTTTACTACTGGAACATTATGTTTCTGTTGTCTTTACTACTGGAACATTATGTTTCTGTTGTCTTTACTAGTGGAACATTATGTTTCTGTTGTCTTTACTAGCGGAACATTATGTTTCTGTTGTCTTTACTAATGGAACATTATGTTTCTGTTGTCTTTACTAGTGGAACATTATGTTTCTGTTGTCTTTACTAGTGGAACATTATGTTTCTGTTGCCTTTACTAGTGGAACATTATGTTTCTTTTGTCTTTACTAGTGGAACATTATGTTTCTGTTGTCTTTACTAGCGGAACATTATGTTTCTGTTGTCTTTACTAGCGGAACATTATGTTTCTGTTGTCTTTACTAGCGGAACGTTATGTTTCTGTTGTCTTTACTAGTGGAACATTATGTTTCTGTTGTCTTTATTAGTGGAACATTATGTTTCTGTTGTCTTTACTAGTGGAACATTATGTTTCTGTTGTCTTTACTAGTGGAACATTATGTTTCTGTTGCCTTTACTACTGGAACATTATGTTTCTTTTGTCTTTACTAGTGGAACATTATGTTTCTGTTGTCTTTACTAGCGGAACATTATGTTTCTGTTGTCTTTACTAGCGGAACATTATGTTTCTGTTGTCTTTACTAGCGGAACGTTATGTTTCTGTTGTCTTTACTAGTGGAACATTATGTTTCTGTTGTCTTTACTAGCGGAACATTATGTTTCTGTTGTCTTTACTAGTGGAACATTATGTTTCTGTTGCCTTTACTACTGGAACATTATGTTTCTTTTGTCTTTACTAGTGGAACATTATGTTTCTGTTGTCTTTACTAGCGGAACATTATGTTTCTGTTGTCTTTACTAGTGGAACATTATGTTTCTGTTGTCTTTACTAGCGGAACGTTATGTTTCTGTTGTCTTTACTAGTGGAACATTATGTTTCTGTTGTCTTTATTAGTGGAACATTATGTTTCTGTTGTCTTTACTAGCGGAACATTATGAAGAACCAAAGAATCAGAAGTATTTTTGTCAAATGCGCAGTCCAAATAGATTATATATAGAGAGATCTATAGAACAAAACAACATACTTTGGATTAGTATGACATCGCTTGTAAAATGTAAAGTAAAAAAAAAGTTCTGCTTCTGTGGCCTACGGTTAACGAGGGTGCCATGTGGTCAGCGCAACGATCAATCGCCTTTACTTTTCCCCAACTAATGTCAGGTGCCCATTAGAGCTGGCTGGACCCAGAGGCGCCCAAGGATCCCGACATTAACAATCCCAGTCTTCGCCAGGATTCAAACCCGGAACCCCAGGTGTGGAAGCAAAGCGCTTTGCCGCTCTGGCAACGTGCTTCATATATATTTATATAGTATAAACATTATGTACCAGTTGCAATACTTTCTCTTGATCTATTGAGTCAATAGGCACATTGCTGTAGAGTAGAGGAAGCATCCTGTTATTTCACTAACACACTCCCTCCCGCTCTCATCTCGCTTATCTTGATCTGCATTCCTTTTCTGTGTAGATAAATAAACTCTCTAGTGGCGTTTTGATCGAAAAGTAGATCCACCCTATTTTTTTTTTTTTTTTTTGTTGTGTAACCACAGCACTCATCTATGTGCACAGCGGAATAAATTGATGACTTCTCGGATAGTAAACATGTCTCCCGGCAACCGTGTTGCAGTTAGAGGAGATGTTTGTTTCTGTTTTGTTATCCATTGCCCCTCAAATCAATGGCATGTGTTTAAAACAGGAGTTTGATCACGTACCCAGTGTGAGTAAAGCCAAAAATTCTGCTCATCACTTTGTTTATTTTGGCTGTAGCTGTACACATGAACAAGCAAAATATAAAAACCCTTTAGGAAAAAAAAAAAACAAAGCTTATCTAAATAGGAAGAACTCCGTCATTAAAATAATATCTACCAATAATGTACAAGCTATTTCCCTTATTCGATATCAAGCAAAATAATTAATTACCAATAATTGATTGACTGCGAATTTCTGTTTATTGATTCATGTTTTATTAGGTACAATAAATAATTGTGTAAAGTATTAACTTGATTGGAGAATGCGTGAGGAAGAAATAGCGTGAACAATGATTGAAGGGAAGCAATCCCAACAAATTTAGTATAAATATGAAGTATTAGTTTGCCATGTTGCTATTAAACAAAATAATGAATTGCTAGTAATTAATTGTCTGATTGGTCAATTTTTTTTTTGTTTTATTGATTCATGTCTTGTCTATGTCAATGAATAATTGTGCGAAGTTTTAACTTGATCCGAGAATAGGTGTGGGAGAAATCACGTGTGCCCACTTTTTACCAGACAGACAGAAAGACAAGTGTTGTTTAAATATTTATAGATCTATTTATTTATCTAGCAACAGCCTACTGGGCAGGTCATCGCTTGTTGTGGACTGGTAAATAATGGAGTGACTATCACTTGGACAAAGCGCTTCCTTTATAAGAGAACACGGGGACTGGGGGGGGGGGGGGGGAGTTGAACTCTGCTGACCTGGACAATGATTAGCTTAAGTTTCAAGAAAACAAAATCCGATGATGACAATAAAGAAAAAAAAATGACGCGGTGTTACGAAATTCAGCAAGCTACAACCAAAAAAAAAAAAAAAAAAATATTTTGATTCTTCCTATTTCATCGATTGGTGGTGACATTCTCGGTGTGTCTTGACTCGTGAAACCAAGTGTCAGCTAGTGGCAATAACACGATCATATGTTTTCTCTTCAAGATGGAAGACATTGTAGTTTGTTGTTTTTACGAAGCTTACATCAACTTTGTCTGTCTGTCTGTCTGGTCAAAAGAGATTTCTCCCACATCCCATTCTCGGATCCAGTTGAAACTTTAACACAGTTATTCATTGTTCCTAACAAGACAGGAGTCAAATAAAACATTGACCTAGTTTTCAATTAATTATTGGAATTTTTAAAAAAGTTTTGTTTCATATCGTATAAGGGAAACACCTTATACGTTACTGAAAGATATAGTTTTAAGTGCGGGGTTATTTCTCTTAGATAAGCTTTGTTTAATAAAAACTGATTTTAAAAAAATTGCTTGTTTTTTTGTACAGTGATTTAATCCCAACCATCTTTTTACCTGGTGTTTGAGTTTGCTGTTAAATTGTTATGTGATACAGCCTAGATCTACATTACGACCTGGTGTTTGAGTTTGCTGTTAAATTGTTATGTGATACAGCCTAGATCTACATTACGACCTGGTGTTTGAGTTTGCTGTTAAATTGTTATGTGATACAGCCTAGATCTACATTACGACCTGGTGTTTGAGTTTGCTGTTAAATTGTTATGTGATACAATGTAGCCTAGATCTACATTACGACCTGGTGTTTGAGTTTGCTGTTAAATTGTTATGTGATACAGCCTAGATCTACATTACGACCTGGTGTTTGAGTTTGCTGTTAAATTGTTATGTGATACAATGTAGCCTAGATCTACATTACGACCTGGTGTTTGAGTTTGCAGTTAAATTGTTATGTGATACAGCCTAGATCTACATTACGACCTGGTGTTTGAGTTTGCTGTTAAATTGTTATGTGATACAATGTAGCCTAGATCTACATTACGACCTGGTGTTTGAGTTTGCTGTTAAATTGTTATGTGATACAATGTAGCCTAGATCTACATTACGATCTGGTGTTTGAGTCTGCAGTTAAATTGTTATGTGATACAATGTAGCCTAGATCTACATTACGACCTGATATTTAAATGACAATTTTTTTGGCTATGTTTGCAGCGTAGTTCAGTTTGTTAAATTATTCCGATCTTTTCAAGAGTTTTTCATGGCATACAAAAACACATGTACAAATAATACCTACTGAGTTGTACAAACATGACACGCGGAGACGTAACGTGTACAAATAATGCCTACTGATTAGTACAAACATGACACGCGGAAACGTAACATGTACAAATAATGCCTACTGATTTGTACAAACATGACACACTCGGAGACGTAACGTGTACAAATAATGCCTACTGATTTGTACAAACATGACACACGGAGACGTAACGTGTACAAATAATGCCTACTGATTTGTACAAACATGACACGCGGAGACGTAACGTGTACAAATAATGCCTACTGATTTGTACCAACATGACACACGGAGACGTAACGTGTACAAATAATGCCTACTGATTTGTACAAACATGACACACGGAGACGTAACATGAACAAATACAACATGCAGACATTGTATACTTACAAATGTAACCTTAAAATAGGACATGAACAAATATATGTAGACAGTTGACATGTACGATTATGACAGGCAGAAATAATAATTTGACCTGTAAAATAAGGCATACGGAAATAAGACGTACTAATGCGATGTAAAAAACATGACGTCTTAATATGACATGTAGAAAAAAACTTGTACAGGTGTGATATAGAGGAATACTTTCTTTGCAAGAAAAAATGTTTTTTGTTTTTTTTTTAGGTATCTCTATGTTGACTCCAACTGTTTGTGTATCTCTATGTGGACTCCAACTGTTTGTGTATCTTTATGTGGACTCCAACTGTTTGTGTATCTCTATGTGGACTCCAACTGTTTGTGTATCTTTATGTGGACTCCAACTGTTTGTGTATCTCTATGTGGACTCCAACTGTTTGTGTATCTCTATGTGGACTCCAACTGTTTGTGTATCTTTATGTGGACTCCAACTGTTTGTGTATCTCTATGTGGACTCCAACTGTTTGTGTATCTTTATGTGGACTCCAACTGTTTGTGTATCTCTATGTGGACTCCAACTGTTTGTGTATCTCTATGTGGACTCCAACTGTTTGTGTATCTTTATGTGGACTCCAACTGTTTGTGTATCTTTATGTGGACTCCAACTGTTTGTGTATCTTTATGTGGACTCCAACTGTTTGTGTATCTTTATGTGGACTCCAACTGTTTGTGTATCTCTATGTGGACTCCAACTGTTTGTGTATCTTTATGTGGACTCCAAATGAGCCGATCTCGTTGCCTTAGTTATTATGATCACGATATTTTTTTTTGTATGGAATACATTCTACGCAAATAACATTATCTGTCTAAATATTGTGGTGTCTAAATATTGTGGTGTTTAATATACTTATGTATCCTATATCTGAAATCAAATAAAGCCAATGTAATTGTCAGTTAAAATATTGAAAAACTCAAATAATCATTGTTGTTTAGTCTCTCTCTCTCTCTCTGTGTCTTTCACACACACACACACACACCATATACATATGTATATAGAGAGTATAGTAACTTATAAAATGTACAAGATTATTTTGAGTGACCTGTATTGAACTTGCGGGTGGATCACTTGAGCATCAGAGTTGATTTGCACGCACACTTCTCTGCTCCAAAGTTAAAGTCTCGCCATGCGAGGGGCATCCAACTCTCGCACGTGCTCATTTGTCTGAGATGTTTGTTAACAAAGGAGGTTACAGTCAGCTTCATTAGTTTGTCCACGCCAGGGCTCTCCACTAATTAGTACCATGCAGTGACACGAGTCACACTCATTGGCAAAAGTAGAAAGATTGGATGGTGAAGTACAACAAATTAACAGGATATAAATAGCTCTCTCCTTCTCTCCATCTCTCCCCCCCCCCCCCCACTACCTCTCTCATGCTCTCTTCCCTCTCTCTCTCCTAACTTCTCTCTCACCTCTGAAAACAACTTTGGATTCGGTTAAGCTTAGACTAGATCTCGACGGATACATACAGGAGGGCCCCCCCTTACATTTCGTATCGCCTGGTGCACCGATAAAACAACAGTATTATCTTTCCTGCTCATTTATTTTGGGCTGGAAGGTCAAAGTTCGATTCTAGTTTCCAGCCACTGGCACTGACTCGGAAACTAAAAAAGTGGAGCAGGGTGGCACTGTGCACGTGCCTTGCTTGAAACAGAAGTCGAAGTACTTTCTGTACAGGTGTTTGCTACCTTGTACGTAAGCGATACACCGTGATGGCTTCATATTTCTGCATTAAATGTAAGTTATTATGTTTTATTCCATTTCTGTATGTGGCCTGTTATTTTGAATTTGTTTGCTTTTTTTCAGGCATCATGTCATTTGAATATCTCACTAAATATAACGTTTGACTTTTTGGATTACCTTTTATCGCCCTTTTTTTTATATGACGTGTTTTTCTCTATGAGCTTTTAATATGGTCCCCACCCACTGTGCTAACTGATCATTTGTCTATAACAGTAACAAACAACAACACCAACACATATTGTCTTCATCTAATCAAGAAAACTTGAAGCAGTGGCCTAGCTAGGGTGGGGGAGGTGGGAAAATTTTAAAAATCCTCTAGTGCCCCAACTTGAGCGGGCCCCCCAAATGACCGTTTGAATTTTTTTTTCATTAAATATAAAACATGCAAAATGCAGGGGCCCCTAAGAGGTCAAGCCCCCGGGCCCCCAAATGATGGCAAAGTCCTAGCTACTCCTATGACGAAGCATTTAATATGTAAAAGCAAACAAGTTTCTGGCCTTGAAATGTGGAAACAAATCAAATCTATTCACTTGAGCCTCTCTCGTCTCTCTCAATGTAGGTTTAGATCCTGCGATGTCCAACTGGTGCACCTTTAAGATAGGACCTCTCCAAATAGACTGCATTACAATGGGGGGTCTTTCTTTGAATACTTTCTGTAGATGGGATGATTTGAGAAGCACACGCTGGGAATACCACTATAGTTTGTCTGTACGCTTACGCGCCTTGAGCCTACATTTTGTTTGTTAACAGCGGTGTCTAAATTAAATTATTATTATAATTATGTCTCTTGGTTCCACTCTGTTCGTGCACTGCCACGTTTCGATATAACCATTCAGTAGTTATTTCTTGTTTGTTATAACGATTTAAAAGTTGTGGGTTGGTTATTATGAAGTACTCAGTAGTTGTGATGTTGTTTTGTGTTATCATTGAGCCCTCAATATATAGGCAATGCTCTTCGTTTTATTGAAGGGAATGGTTTCCTATTGCATGGTTTCTTATTGAATGGAATGATGTCTTATTTAATGGTTTCTTATTGAAGAGAATGGTTTCTTATTGAAGAGAATGGTTTCTCATTGAAGAGATATTGAAGAGAATGGTTTCTTATTGAAGAATCGTTTGTTATTGCATAGTTTATTATTGAAAAGTAAGGTTCACAATTAGTTCCGACCATGCACCCTAACACACACCCACAGGTTTTGAGGCTAATGGCTTTATCAAATTATTTCATTAAAATAGCCTCATATTAGCGCTGCTCAGGTCACAATCAACAAACACTTATTGTTTATTGGCTATATAGTGGCTGTTGAGTTGATCAGCAACACGTGATAGTATCCCCAACTCTCAAGATCACTCATACATGTTTGTTTTTCTTTTATCGTAACAGGGAGTTCAGGAGGTGACGATTGTACTGGAAGACTATACGGCCTCTAGCCCCAAAGAGGTCAGCGTCCAGCACGGGCAACAAGTGGAGATCATTGACGCCTCGCCCGGGCAGTTGGACTGGTGCTTGGTGCGGACGCTTCCTCCCGACGGCGCAGACAGTGCCCAGGGATTGGTGCCCATGTCCATCCTCAAGCCGGTGTCCTTTTTACAGACGCCGGGGGCCAGGAACAGTATAGATTTGGACGGTGAGTATGTAGAGTAGGAACTTATATAAGAGGAAGAAAGAGGACTTGCATTTGTGCAACTTAGATAGAAAGTAATTGTTACCAGGATCTTTCAAAAGGAAAGCTTCATATAGTAATTTCTAGTGGACAAAACACGTGTCCTAACACATTAGTTTAAGAATAATTTAGTAAATAACTCATACTTGGTTGTTCAACTTTGAATGAACTTAATTTTAAGATTTAGACTAAATTCTACTAACTCACTCCAGAGTGGGAAAACAAATACTTGCTCTGATCTCCCTTTTGTTGTCCATAGGCAGCCCATTTATGAAGAAATTATTCAAAATAATAGAAAGATAAGAGCATACAAAATAATAGTAAGATAAGAGCATACAAAATAATAAAAAGATAAGAGCATACAAAATAATAAAAAGATAAGAGCATACCAAATAATAGAAAGATAAGAGCATACAAAATAATAAAAAGATAAGAGCATACAAAATAATAGAAAGATAAGAGCATACACAATAATAGCAAGATAAGAGCATTCCAAATAATAAAAAGATAAGAGCATACAGAATAACGATGACATACATTAACATGCCAGAAAAAAACAACAACACTATAATGTACAATGTACAGTGAACACAAAATTAAGTTAGCACCTCAGACTATATCAGGAGATTATAATTTAAGTAGTTTGGTGCTTGCTGTCTGAAAACGGCGCTGAACTGCGGCTCCTCACTACATGTAGATTTACTTGGCATATGGTTAAATACTGAGTTAGTGCGTTTTATTGACTAAAGTTTAGAAAATGTATACATTTCTAATGTATGCTATAGTTTTATGTACATTTCTATATCAACAATTCGTTCCTTTTCTCTTTCTTTTAGATTCCATGTGTAACGCGGAAGGGACGTCATCGCCGGTGAGCAAAAGGAGAAGTAGTTTTAAGTAAGTAATCTCCCTTACACCATTATTTTAAGGTTAAATTTATAACAACAAACAATTAAAAACGTTTGTTTCTCTGTGTCCAGGAAATGGCTGACCACTCCGGTCAGGAAGCTGAGCCACGGTAGGATAGAGAAACAAGGAGGCATGCTGCTGGACCCACAACGAGCCTTGCAAAGAGGAGAAAGGAAAGTCAGTATCAATCCACTGGGTGTCGAGAGGGTAAGTCTTCTGCCTCCTTCCTTACAAGAGTGTCTGGCGGTTGTTACAATTAGAAGCACCGTTTGTCTAGTCTAGATATGCGCTCAGGTAGAAACCGTGAGAATATGTTAAGACTCAAACAGAAAAAATGAATCATTCTAAGTTAAAAAGTCGGCAGTGTTCTTGGACACTGCAGATTTGGCAGTATTCTTCACTGATGATGAAATAGACACCACATATGTACATGAATGTACAGGATGGCTGCCTGGACGTGCGGTTTGCGCGCTGGACTGTCGTTCGGATTTATCGACGGTCGAGGGTTCAAACCCTGACCGCTCCCATCCCCTGTCGTCCTGCGGGAGGTTTGGACTAGGAAGTAAACTATCTTCAACTCTGAAGGAACATCCGAGAGATGTAAAACAAAACAAACAATGTAACCGAGTAGTGTTTTATTCTTTGTAGATACTCTTTTATACTGTCAGTGTCTGTCATAGCTTCACAACTTGATGGCTGCCTGGTCTCGTATGGTTTGCACGCTGGACTGTCTTTCTGACTTATCGATGGTCTCAGGTTCAAACCCTGCCCGTTCCCATTCCCATTCGTCCCGCGGGAGGCTTGGACTAGGAAGTAAATTATCTTTAACTCTGAAGGAGCATCCGAAACATGTCAAACATTTTACAAAGACAGTTTGGGATATAATGGATTAATATTACATGGACTGTATGCCCCCCCCCCCCAAACACAACTTCTTCTATCCTGCCCCACCCCACCCCCTTAACTTCCTATCACTACATCCCTCTCTGCTAAGAACGTATGCCCTGTCTCTGTGACAGTGTTTACCAAGTACACACATTCACATTGGTGCCTTTGGTTCATCGCTGCATTGGGATAGGTGAAGGCAGCCCTACATAGCAATGCATTCTTATACACTGATGTAAACTGTTACAACACTGCATGGTGCCGGAGCGGAGTATACCTGACTTGACAGTTTTAGTCAACTCTACATAGAATTTACACAAACTTTAGAAATATCTGTTCTGAGTGCTGCTATCACCCTAGCTGGCGGCGTGTGTGTCATGATGCTAGGCCACTGCTCCAGTACCTGAACGTCTTCAATTCGACACCTAAGTGACGTGTACCAAATAAGAAATAATCTTAATTTAAAATTCCATTCTGTGATAAATATGATAATTTGGGTGAGATCCATCAGACAGCATTCAAATCCATCAGACAGCATTCAAATCCACGAGGCAACATTGCAATTCATGAGACAGTATAACCACTAAGCAGTCTCCTTATTTAGCATTCTGCAAATAACAATTAGGCTGTTTCTGATGCATGGTTGTATCATATTCGCTTTGGCCTGTGATCACTATTGTCGCGAGTTAAAACTCTTCCCTGCCATACAGCGGGAGGTTCCAACTAGGACGCCCAAGTAGGTACGTAGTAGAAGGCGTACAAGGCACGTCTGATAATTGAAAACAAACAAAACAAGAAGAATGTAGCGTTCCGGATGTTCATCTATCAATTAAGCGGTGTGCAGTTAAGCAGGATCGCTGTTGTTTTTTTTTTCGTGTATAGTGACTTTTCACACTTGTTACATTTCCTGGTGACTATAAGTGACCAAGTCACTGTATTTACACCCAAATAACATTGTGATTTCACTTAGATGACAATGATCAAACGCTATGTGTGGGTGTACATTGAGTTGGCTGCTTCACTGTGAGACATGGCGTTTCTTGTCAACTAATGATTGGTATAAGGCAGTGATTTTAACTTCACACTTCTGAAGTCAAGCTTGAACTCACTCCCCAGTAGAGCGTCACATTTATTGAATGTAAACTTGCTCTAGTTGGCGGCTCTAAAAGAAGTGTTTTATGTTTAAGAACAAGAAGCATTATCTAGGCGGCCCCTAGCTACCTAGATTACCAGAGTCACTGCTTCCATTGGTTCTACCTGAAACTCTTACTAGCCGAGGGATGTTTTCAATTACCTTTTGTCCATAATTACTTTTTGACTCTAATCACACATGTCAGGAGCTCCGCTGGGTTAGTTTCACTTTCAATCTCGCCTTGTCTCGCAGACGTGAACATTCTCAGCAGACTTGGAGTGTTGACTGGAACCGACTGGTTCAGTGATGTGTATTGCTACGTCTAGGCTATCTAACGGAACTGGATCCTCTACTCGGGAGCCCTTCTACTCAAGAAAACATAAAGAAATGAGAACAGATGCAGGATAGTGCCGAGAGGTCTATAATAAATGCATGGTCGCATTTGAGCAGAATAACAGTATTAGTTAAATGGCTTCACTTCACTTCAGGCTAAAAAAGTAAAGTAGCAATAATTTATAAAACACTGAACCATAATTTACATAATTTACAAATACAAAAACATGTGAAATTGAAAGACACTAATGTAAAAGCAATTTTCGTATTCCATATGCTAGGACGGAGGCGCGATGGCTGAGCGGTAAAGCGCTTGGCTTCCAAACCGGGGACCGGGGTTCGAATCCTGTTGAAGACTGGGATTTTTAATTTCGGTATCTTCGGGCGCCTCTGAGTCCACCCAGCTCTAATGGGTACCTGACATTAGTTAGGGAAAAGTAAAGGCGGTTGGTCGTTGTGCTGGCCACTTGACACCCTCGTTAACAGTAGGCCACAGAAACAGATGACCTTTACATCATCTGCCCTATAGACCACAAGGTCTGAAAGGGGAACTTTACTTTTATATGCTAGAACAAATTCGTACTCCCTTTTTCCCATTAGAGCATGGAATCGACCTGGAAAGCCAATGACTTGGAGAGTGGAGTCTTCGCGTAGTACATTCTTTTCTGCTTTGAAGGATCGTCTGTAATGTATGCGATATGTAGCATACACTATCGCATGATGTTTTGTTTAACTGCGGGCTTCAATTGTAGACAACTGTCAGGCTAGTAAATAGAATAAAAACTAGACATCATTTTCTTTTCCTAGGCTTGTATCGCTTCTTTGAACAGGGCGACACCCTATTGCTTACAACAGTTAAACCTAGGTAAATTACAATAGGCCATATACAGATTACTGTGAATCAAACATTGTTGGGGGGGGGGGGAGTAAAAGTTCTTGGTAGTTGTGCTGGCCACATGACAATTTTCGTAAGCTATTTGCTGTACAAACAAATGAGCTTTTTATTATCGGCACCATAGTCTTAGGTGTTGAAGAACAATAGCTTATATTTAGATTAAGTCTCTGGGTTCCTAGTTTGTTTTAGAATAAAGATAATTTTCATGGCCCTCGCAAGATGTAAGATGCAACCACGATTTAAGTTGGGTCAAAAGGGAGGGAAGTCTTCCTTCCTTCAGGGTTGTCTCCAGATGTACGAGGTCTGAACACGAGATCCACTAGGTCTCTACTTAGCTCTGACCCAGTCGGGCGTCTAGTAGTGGCAAGGTGAGTTTTTAACATAGGACGACCAGCTGTGGAAAGGTGAGTGCTGACATTGTTGTGTATTCACGATGTTGCTTGGAAACATTTGGGTGTGTGTACAAGTCAGAGGAGCCCCAATCTGTCGTCCTCACTTGGTCTAGCAGGCGATGGTGTACTGAGTTCCCCAGGGAGCAAACTTGTCCTGTAACTGAATATGAATGTTACGTAAAGGAAACACCAAGATGAGAACATCTGCAGAAGTACTGCAACATGCAGTTTGTATACTGATCTTACCCACGGCTCAGAGCTTTTCAGGTTTTGCCAGTCGGATCTTCATACACATTCCGTCTGCTATATCTGATCATAAATAAGTACAAGTAAGTCAGCAAACGTGTCCTGTAACTGAACAGTAGGATTCCATGAAGAGATTTCTACTGTCGACAAAATGCATGGACCATTTACTTTTAAATTTTTCATTTATTTAATTTAGAGTTCTAAATATGTGGTATTTCAGTTTTTTTCAGTTTGTGTTTTTAAGTGTTCATTATTTTGAATACTTAAGTGTCAGAGCTGTTCTTTTTTTTTTTTTTAAATGTGTAGAATGGAAGATTTAGTCATTGATTCTTTGAAAGAAATACATATAATAATCGACATTCCTTGTACATATACAAAAATGTAATCGAATCTTAAAATCGTGTATTGATTGTAGTTTTTATTTTAATGGCCCCCTTCAAAACCAGCATCCTGGCGCTATTCTGGTGGTCAGTATGTTTTTTTTTTACAAACTTTGATGGGGTGGGAATGATGAGGCCATGTGTGGACACTGTGTGATATTTCAACACATTCTGCTGACATTAACAGGACAACTTGAAATGGCTTGTCATTTGGCCTACATCCTCAGTGACTTGCTCTCTCTCTCTCTCTCTGTCTCCCTCTCTCGTCTCTCTCTCTCTCTCTCTCTCTCTCTCTCAACATTCAAACGTAGTTGTTACTGGTCAGTCGGAAGGCCTTACAGAAATCAAAGCACGCGTGCGCAAACTGACAAGCGTGGCCCACCCCGCTCTTCCTTTTCAAGCCCCCCTCCCACCTCTCCTCTCTTCCATGATCGTTGCCTTGGAGACGCAAAAGACGACCTCCATCTTTTTTTTTTCTTCGTCTTCTGTTAATTCTTATCCGCTTTCTGGCACTCGACCTATGACAGTCGTATTTATCTCGGCCCCCGTCGCCACTCACTGGCATGCACCACTGTGGCGTCGGTGGGCGCATACGCTGCTGTGGCTGTATGGGGCGAGACGGGGCGACGGCAGGTGTGGTTGTTGACAAAGATGATCTGGTCATTGGATGTCAAGTATGGCGTCTCATCCCGGCACATCTGTTGCTTTCACTTCCAAGTCTGTCATGACACGCTGACAGCTCTTATTGTCATGACACCCAAGTATCGTTACACGTGTACGGCTGTTGGGTTAATCACGCTTGCTTACTATATATAGCGTGCTAAACTGAGAACATCTTGATCTATTTAATCGTATTTATACACTAGACATAACATTGGAAAGTGGACACAAAAAATGTTTGCCAATAAAAAAAAAAAGCAAAATTAAAAAAAAAAATCCTTTAAAAACAAAAATAAACCTTATCTAAGGAAAGAACTCTGCACTGACAAATATACCTCTCAATAATCTAGAAGTTATATCCCTTATTCGATAAAAAATAATTAAAGATTGACTAATTAGTTAATTTAAAAAAAAAAAAAAATTTTAGGTAGAATAAATAGCTGTTAAAAATTTCAACTTGATCCGAAACTGTGCGTGTGATAAATTACCTGTTCAATTATCTTATAGGACGAGACCTTACATATTTACCCGTATCTGTGAATGCTGAAAGATTAACCTCCCTAGTTTGTTTTCAAAAAAATAATCTATTACCAGTAGTTAATCATCATCATCATCATTTAACTCCATTTGAGTGAGGGCTTGAGAGGCTCAAATCCTCTCTTGCAAAAGCCCTGGACAGAAACCCTGCTGTCTAGGGTAGTGCATAAATGTCGCCATACAGGTCGAGAATTTTTGGTTCCCAGACCTGTCGAGACGAAGATCAACAAGTCTGGGGCAGCCAAAGAGAGTATGAGGCACGGTTTCCTCTTCTTCCCCGCAGCGGGGGCACCGTGAATCGAATTTTGGCCATAGCCGTGAGAAATATGATCCAACAGGACAATGGCATGTCCTGCACTGTGCTATAATAGCTTGCACAGGCCTGGACAGCCTCCACCACGGGGAAGTGCGGTCAGGGCGCCTCATGTGCTCCCAGACTCCACGGGCTTTTTGGGACTTGTCCCAGCACTCAAACCACTTTTCCATTTATGTTTTTTGAATTATAGCCAGGGCTTGATGAAAACTTACAGCCTGTTCAGTGGGTGGAATTTGCCCGCCTTGGTGGGCAAAGGAGTCTGCAATAGTGTTGCCAGTCACACCTATGTGACTCGGTACCCACTGCACCTGTACCTAACCAGAAATTAGTTGACCTATTGGTTAATTAATTTCTTTTATGAATTAATCTCTTGTCTATGCCAATGAACAATGGTGCAAAGTTTCAATTCGATCCGAGAATGTGTGTTGGAGAAATAACGTGTACAAACCTTTTACCAGACTGACAGACAGACAGACAGACAGAGTTGATATAAGCTTTGTAAAAAGACAAAAAACAAGTTGTCTGATTCAATGTGTGTGTTCTATCTCAAGCTTTCTTTGCAACGTGCTCTCCTCGTTTAACGTTAGACTTCTCACCTGTTGCAGGGACTTCATCGAAAAGCAACAACACCAACACAAAATCAGAACTGTATCTTCAGACATGTGTATTTTTCAGTTTTCTGTTAATGTGATCTAAAGTTCCCATGAGAGATCATTTATAACAGGTCGATCTCTCTCTCTGTATATATTTTTAATCCGACGCATAACGAGGCGTAACACTGTTAAGCTACATAGACTTTAACTAATCAATCACCTGTCGCCTTATTGATCCTACAGTTCATAGGTGACATTAAAAGCACGTGCACAGTAATGTAAAAATCATTTTTGAAAAGTATGAAACCAGAAACGAAGCAAAACGAATATAATAGTGTATATCGTGTATCGAGACATACATTCATTGCTAACAGGTGCAAGGTTTTTGTCCAGGGATTTCGGAAGATAATATTCCAACCCTCCCCTCCCCCCTTTTTGAGTCGGAGGATGAATCTCCTGTAGTTATCATACAGACTCCTTCAGTCCTAACACTGTGATAGCTTTTAACAGCCCTCTTCAAGCCTTGATCTCATTCTTTTATTAAATCTCCAATAGTCATTTCACAGTCAAATAGTCCTTTTACTAAATCTCCAACAGTCATTTCATAGTCAAACAGTTCTTTTACTAAATCTCCAATAGTCATTCCACAGTCAAATAGTCCTTTTACTAAATCTCTAACAGTCATTTCACAGTCAAACAGTCCTTTTACTAAGTCTCCAATAGTCATTTCACAGTCAAAAAGTCCTCTAACCTAGTTTGTAACAGTTCTCAAACTGTCCTAGTCTTAATCTCAAGCATACATCACATTAGCTTAATCTTCGACTGTCCTCACACTTGGTCATCAAGCATTTTCACTTAATCTCCAAAAATCCTTTTACTTAATCTAAAAATAACTAAAAATCGTTCACTTATTTATCTCCAACAGTCCTTCCTCTTAATGTCCATCACTTAATCTCCAACAGCCCTTTCACTTAATCTCTAACAGCTCTTTCACTTAATCTCCAACAGCCCTTTCACTTAATCTCCAACAGTCCTTACACTTCACTCCTGACAGTGATGTCAGCAAATCTTCTCTATAAATGTCAATAGAACAAAAACTTTAAGATTCATGGAACATCATTTGCGTCCAGATTTAACTTTTTTTTAAAGTCTGAAAGATTTTTTCGAACTGTGGACAATAGGATTACAAAAAGTGAAGACTTTTTGGCATGTTGTTTATATGCCTCAAAAAGTGCACAGCCTTAGATCTTTTAGCTCCAGCTCAGTTGGCCTCCTTCAGTCATAAAACGACTATGGCTCAATATCGGAACACTTTTTCATCTGACTGTGGAGCCCTGATTTGGAGAGACACTCCCGTCCAAATGTATCGCAGGTTAAGGTGGCTTTCATTTTGGTGGTAGAGGAGCTGTCCATTTTTCTTGTGGCACGCTTTTCTTCCAGAGCTGAGGCCCATTTTTTTTTTTCACTGTTCATAGCTTTCTTGGTCACTGTCTCTCTCAAACTAGTGCGGTCTAGGGCTATGTCTTCCCATTGGCCTGAATCAATGACAATACTCAGTACTACTGCACCATTTGAATTGATACTATAGTTCATTTAAATCTCTCTCTCTCTCTCTCTCTTTCTCTCTCTCTCTCTCTCTGTTTCTTATCGCACTCATCAATCGGAAACGAATGAACTTCTTTGTCATTTTGTTCTCTAAGATGCCGCTTATGCCGTATTGACGAAGCTTCTTCACTTTAAGCATGTCTTGTACTCAACAACGAATCATCTCATAGCACACGTCTTCACTCAGATCTACACTCGTCTCACTGAAATTCACTTTGGTCTGAGAAATGTTTCTTGTAGTTTGAATGTTATCCTGAGCTAATGAGCTTCTACATTCTCTGGCACGGGCGAAACGTTATGTTGCGTGCAAGGAAAACAATCTTTTTGCTTTGTTTTATTGATAAAATGGGGGGGGGGGCTGTTTGATATGTTGGCAGCATTTCTTGTTTTTCAAATGACGATATCTGGGGTCCTTGGTTCGCATCTGGGTGAAGACTGGGATTTTAAATTTGGGATATTAGGGCGTCCCTGAGTCCTCCCAGCTGTGGCGGGTACCGGACTTGAATTGGGGAAAGTAAAGGCGGTTGATCGTTGTGCTGGACACATGACCCCCTGCTCGATAACCGTTGGCCAAAGAAACGGATGGCCTTAACAGAAATTCTGGAAGGGTTACTTTACTTTTATATATATCTATCGATCTATCTATCTCTATCTATCTATT
This sequence comes from Biomphalaria glabrata, assembly GCF_947242115.1. NCBI lineage: Eukaryota > Metazoa > Mollusca > Gastropoda > Planorbidae > Biomphalaria > Biomphalaria glabrata. The sequence goes on along the minus strand of NC_074726.1, from coordinate 27,185,872 downwards.
AATTGTTTTTCCTATCTCTATCTATCTATCTATCTATCTATCTATCTATCTATCTAGCTCTATCTATCTATCTATCTATCTATCTATCTGACTTGATATATATCATTAAAATGAGTTCACGTTACGTTTATTGTGCTTCATTTTGTCACTTCTTATCATCAGGCAGACACACACACAGTTGACTGGCTTGACAAACTATACATGCCTTCATGAGGCTTACAAGACTATATGTGCTTACAGAAGTGTCTCTCGAGACGGAGCCATAGAGTTGCACAATGATGCACTGTAAATCTATTTCCGATGTATATTATACGTTCTCCCTACTGAGTACCTCCACTGCCAAAGTCAAGTCCAAATGTGGAGGTTTTGAAAAAAACAAAAATTGGACGGAAAAGAAAGGGTGTAAGAGACTCGCCAGGCAAATCAATCGATAAGCCTAAAATCGATATTTCGGACGGACGGCCCGAGCTGTAGAGCTAGAGATACATACACAACATCGGGCCAGTGATGTCGGTGTCGGAGGGACAAGGGAGGGTGGCCGGGGGAGGGGGGAAGCTGTGGAGGGCATGAGAGGACGAAGGACGAGTGGCATAAACCTCTCCTGGCTGCGATTAGGCGCAAGATGGCTGGGGGGAAAGGGGGAGGTTCTGTCTTGGCGTTACCATGTATCTTCGGCGAGTCCGTAGACGCCACGGATGTAACACAGCCACGCTGGAGAATGAGCACTTGAAAATAGTATGTTGTTGTTGTGATCGTACAGTGGCTTGGATACGGAACGTGGGATGGAAATAGTGGACTGGATTAGAGCCATTAACTCACTGAGTGTAATTAGCCTACTGATAGGAATAAAATTAATTGGTGATTACCACTCGAGGATTAGCGTCATCATCTCTGAATGTTCAAAGTCATAAACCAAATAACACTGGTTGAGGATGTCTTGGATGCGTTCGTGTTGATCTTATCACCGTGCTACTTACTAAGTTAAAGGAGGATACATTGCGGGTGTGTTGGATGTGACCGACTATTGTAAACAATGTTTTGTTTTAAGTTGTTTTGTTTTTGGTAACAGGAAAGGATTAAAGAATTGTAATAGACCTTGGATTAAATGTTATTTTTATTAATGACCTGGCGCAGTGTTATGATAGAATGTCATTATTTTCATCTGCTTCTTACAATTCTGATATTATTCTTTCAACGAATTCTGCAGTGCTTGGGGTTGTATTGTTTGATGTCCAGCCTCAGTTTCCTACAGTGAATTATTCGTGCGAGTGATTATTGGAGTGTATTGGCCAGATTTCTGAACAGGTTCCACTGATTGCTTCCACTTTGTATGGATGCGAAGTGTTTTGTATCTCTGTGAAGGGCCGGGGAAGAGGAGGAAGTAGGAACCAATTAATGTGACTGTTGTACACGTGTACACTACAGATGAATCGAATAGTGTACATTGGCACTTTAGCAATGAATCGAATAGTGTACATTGGTACACTAGATGAATCGAATGTTATACACTGGTACACTAGATGAATCGAATATTGTACATGTGTACATTAGATGCATCGAATATTGTACATGTGTACATTAGATTAATCGAATATTGCACATGTATACACTAGATGAATCGAATAGTGTACACTAGATGTCTACTATTGTACATGTATACACTAGATGAGTCTACTAATGTAGATTGGTACACTAGATGAATCGAATATTGTACATTTTAGTACACTATGAGTCGAATATTGTGCAATGGTACACGAAAATCGATTATTGTACATCTGTAGACCACTGGAGTTTACTATTGTACATGTGTACGCTAGATGAGTCTAATATTGTAGGCCTACCTCTTTAGACTTGGGAGTGTACTATTGTTAGAGCCTACTCTAGTTGATTTGTACGCTGCAGGAGTGGAAGCTTAGGTGAATGGTATCGTGAAGCCATCTCTTTTCTTCAGCTCATAATCAGTGGCATGCTTACCTCTCGTTGGGCCAACTCATTTCTCTCGTAACACTTCTCTGTTCTTTCTGCCTTGTCTTCTTTAGCTTCTCCAGTTTATCTATCTATCTGTCTGTCTATCTATCTATCTATCTATCTATCTAATTTGAAATAATAAAATGTCTTTCCAATTTTCTCCAGTTTATCTATATTTATCTATCTATCTATCTATCTATCTATCTATCTATCTATCTATCTATCTATCTATCTATCTATCTATCTATCTATCTATCTATCTATCTAATTTGAAATAATAAAATGTCTTTCCAATTTTCTCCAGTTTATCTCTATCTATCTATCTATCTATCTATCTATCTATCTATCTATCTATCTATCTATCTATCTATCTATCTATCTATCTATCTAATTTGAAATAATAAAATGTCTTTCCAATTTTCTCCAGTTTATCTATATCTATCTATCTATCTATCTATCTATCTATCTATCTATCTATCTATCTATCTATCTATCTATCTATCTATCTAATTTGAAATAATAAAATGTCTTTCCAATTTTCTCCAGTTTATCTCTATCTATCTATCTATCTATCTATCTATCTATCTATCTATCTATCTATCTATCTATCTAATTTGAAATAATAAAATGTCTTTCCAATTTTCTCCAGTTTATCTCTATCTATCTATCTATCTATCTATCTATCTATCTATCTATCTATCTATCTATCTAATTTGAAATAATAAAATGTCTTTCCAATTTTCTCCAGTTTATCTATATCTATCTATCTATCTATCTGTCTATCTATCTATCTATCTATCTATCTATCTATCTATCTATCTATCTCTCTCTATAATTTGAAATAATAAGATGTCTTTCCAATTTTCTGTCTCTCTTTGACTCAGCACACACACACACACCCCTCCTTCCACCCGAAACTGCGACAACAAAACTACTTCCCGAGCATGGAGAACAATTTCTTCCTTATTACAAATGCACTCTTGACCCTCTCCCCCCGTCCCGCCCTCCACACACACACACAAACACACACATCTACACCTCCTGTTTCCACCCCATCACCCACCCCTTGCTAATACCGTGTAGGTTTTTTTGGTGTAGGCGCAGTTCTGTGACTTGTTCGTTTAGGAGTCTTCCAAATTCAGCCAAATGTGAGCGTTTTATAATTGTTCTTGTTCTTGCGCTGAAGCCGATGTTTTAATTGTTTTACCAGGAACTCTTTATTATCTACAGTATCCCTTTTTGTTTTCAGGGAATACTAATAAAGTATCTTTACTCTTGATTTCAATCTATTGAATACTAGTGTTCTCTCTCGATAGTGGATAATAATAATAATAATAAAAATAAAGATTCCCCCTAAAAGTTGGTGTTTCCGGTGTGCAGACAATGGACGTATTGATACGAGATGTATTTTAAGTGTATAAGTGTGTGGCACTTTTCGGCACTTTCACATCCAAGGTTTAACTCATTTCGCCTGCAGCTCAAAGTAAGTTTCATTTTTTGTGTCAACAGTGATCTTTCCGTCTGGAGTTTTTTTTATATCCAAATCTCTCTCCGAATGTTTTCATTTCAAGTTGTCCTATTTTTAGGTTCTGTCATGGTGCTACTACATTTCTTCATATCGCTTTCTCTCTTTTTTTTTTTTTTAATTCACTCTGTCTGTCTGACCTAAAGTTTGTGCACGTTATTTCTCCGACACCCGATCTTGTATCAAGCTGAAATTTTTGCATAATTATTTCTTTTACCTGACAACCCAAGAATCAATTTAAAAAACAACAACAATTAATTAATTAACTATTGGTGACATTTGGCGTGGTATCTCAAACAAGGGAAAGAAATAGTACGTGACTGAGGTGGTGGTACAAGCTGAATTAGTCCCCTTTATAGTTTGCCGTCTGAGGCTTATTGCAAATTTAACTACTTGACTGATCCACTCTAATTGATACACTTATTATAAGCTTTTTTTTAAAGTATTTTTTAAAAATTTTGCTTGTTTTTTTATAAATTGACCGTGAATAACTTTTAGTGTGAAAGAAAAATCGTAATTTATTTTAGATTCTCTCTCGCTTAAAAAAAAAATTACTCGCTACAACTCGTAACTCTTTATGTGTCACATAAGAATTCGTGGAAAGAAGTCAATGCTGCCGTGGTGTTCCAATGTCGTATCTGGATCCCCCCAAAGATGTCGCCCAGGGTGTCCAGTGTCTGTACCTCTTTTGTCGGGAGTTACGTCCTTGTGACCAGTCTGTTGTTGTTTTTCCCTGTGGTGGAGCTCCCTGACTGGAGCGTGGCGAGGCCAGTCCTGTGCCAATCAATACAACGCGTTCAGTGGCCGAGGTGAGCAGATAAGTAGCGGGGTGTTTAGGAATTCACGGGGAACAAACAGCGACACACACAGTGTCGGTGTGCGTGTGTATGAGTGTGTGTGTGTGTGGGGGGGGTGTTGACTCAGGAGTAGAGTTGGTGTGAAAATAAATCGACTGTGTGTGTGTGCTGCGCGGCCCGAGGATAGATATAACGTCACTCTAATCATGTATTCTAGATCTACAGGAAAAACTGCTCGGAAAGTGCCCGTCAACTTTGATCATTGCATCTTTTCTAATGTGTTGTTGTTGTTGTTGTTGTTTTTTAATGACCATCAATTCGATTTCGTTTTCCGCTTAATACACTTTGATCTTTGTACGCATTTTTTATGCTTTCTGTTCAAGTTGCACACACATGTGTGTGCTCTTAAGAGTTTCACTAGTAAATACACACGCCGCAGCTTGTGTATTGAGATGCTCACATTTGCGTTGGTATTTCTATCTAACATTACATGCGCACATGGGATTGTTTTAGTGTTCAGAGTACTTCAGAGTGTTGTTGGCAGAATAGTGTGTGTGTTTCTTCCGTTCGAGTGTCATAGATTTGCTGCTAAGTTTTACATATCTGCTTCTTGTTTGTTCGAGCGGGCTTCCTTACACCAAGTAGATATATGTGACTCATTCGCTGGCTTGTCTCTATCGTACTAGACACTGGTGTAACCACATAGACCTACGGCTGTAATCACATATACATTTTGAAACCACATAGACATATAGACGTAATCACATAGACATTTTGGAACCACATAGACATACAGACGTAATCACATAGACATTTTGAAACCACATAGACATACAGACGTAATCATATAGACATTTTGAAACCACATTGACATACAGACGTAATCACATAGACATTTTGAAACCACATAGCTACACTTATAATCACATAGAAACACTGCTGTACTGAATCATATGTAGGTAGATGAAGCTTATTTGTTGAAAGTTTCATATTAGTGTATCTATGAGTGGAACAAAGTAACTCTGTAACTAGATTCTAATCTAACTCACAACCAATGCCATATGAGAGTTTCACTTATTAATGCATGGACTGCGATCTTTTAAGTGTTAACACCGTTTATCCAATACTACTTCTTAGTAGATGTCTACTTTCATATTAGTCATGACTATGGCCATGCGATCTTTTAAGTGTTAACACCGTTTATCCAATACTACCTCTCAGCAGATGTCTACTTTCATATTAGTCATGACTATGGCCATGCGATCTTTTAAGTGTTAACACCGTTTATCCAATACTACCTCTCAGCAGATGTCTACTTTCATATTAGTCATGACTAACTTAAATGTAACGGTTTGTTTCACTTGCGTTGAGTGTTACGTTAAGACATGTTGCAGTGGACTGAGAAACAACTCATTTGAGTTCAGATCAGTACTTACCACATTAGTTTAGCAGTAGTCCTTGAGACAGTGTAAATACCGATTTATCAACACATTATTTATCAGGCTATTTTCCTTACGATTGTTCTGCATTATATATGGTGTACTCAGTTGTCTTATTGAGTTTGACACAGAAGACATGGATGGTCTATTCAGGGTGGACATTTTTACATGCTAGTGGTTCAAGGATCACTAGAGCCTGGTGCTTAAAAACTAGCCGTGTATTGTACGTTTTGAAGTCGCTCTCTTAAGCACCCCCCCCCCTCCTCCCCCAATGCAATTGAGCAAAAAGTTTACGTCAAGGACCAGCGCCAGAGTTGTTGTGGAATGTGAATATTGATTTGGTCGACTGGTGTTATTGATCTGCTTAGACCCTAATCTGGTTTTGTTTCATCTCTGCACTTCCAACCAGTAGCTCCTCAGATTGTGTAGTAGCGCAAGACACGTGACTTCAAACCTTTGTGTTCAACTCATTAACAGCTTTTTACGCCTAGGAGGATTCCTCGTTATGTCTGTAACTGGACCTATCAATAGATGCACATCAAGTGCATTGGACAATAGTCTCACCGCTTTGATGAAGTGGACGCTGATGAAAAGAGGTATCCAAGTTCAGTGGATACAACACACAGGAGCTCTGTTTGTTTGTTTTTGTTTGAATTCGAAATATCAATAACTCGTAGATTTAATCTGTTCGTCTGATTTTTTCACTGGACTGTTTTCCAGTACCGCAGTGTAAATTTGGATTTATAGATGATAACATAATCAGACGACTTTGTACTAGAGCTTCTATCCACATGAAACTACGTCCTCAGTCGGTGTTGTTGGAGTAAACAATGCTGCAGTCGAGATGGAAAGAAGAGAGTCTATTGTAGTAAGTTGGACTGAAGAAGTGAGTTGATTGTTTGGCTGCAGATAAATATTTATCATCTCTCTGTATGACACACAATCTACTCCTGGCTCCACACTTGCAGTGTTAGGCTGGCTGCAGTCGATGACCTTTGTTTTTATCAGTGCCGCCTTCACCCCCCCCCCCTTCTTTTTTTTTCTCCTTTTTTTGTTTGTTCTGTCCAAAGTAAGATCCTAGAAATAGTCCCTAGGCCTCTAGCAAGAACTCGTTGTTCACGTTGTATACTTCTTTTAGAGACCTTAGTTTCTCTATTCAGTCAGTTTCATTTTTAAATGATGGATGCTTTGGTTAACTACGGGGCTGGACATTGTGGACATTTCGACGTTGTTCCATTGTGAAACAGCTTTCCAGCATTTTAGCTATTCACATGAAGGGATTCATTTTTTTGTCATTAAGATGAATTTATGAACGGGAAATACACTTCTTAGTCGTTGCCTTCACTGTGTTGGCAGACTAATAGCAATGTTCTTTTCAGAGATTTTGTGGGCCTCGAAGTTGTCATGTTTATCAATAAAAAGAGATCTGGTCAATTGAAGCCTTCTGTCCTGTCTAGATTCTGACTAAGCCGGACATCCCTCCATCTTGTCCTCAATCGTTTCCCCTAAATGTTTCAGCATTTGTCTATATTCTATAACATCGAGTTTCAGGATGTGTGGTTTTTTTTTTCCATAATTTTTAATCCTAATAACTCCTTCCTGTCTTGGGGTGACTTTTGTTTGGGGGTAAAGGTGTCCAGTTTTTAACCTCTTTAAGGATACAGTATTATCGCACTATGTAACAAAAGCGGAAAATTTCCGTTGAGTATTTTCTCATTCCATTGGCGAATCTCAGAGAAGAGTCAGAGAAGTCGCTTCAGAGTTATATTTTCGAAGGAAAGAAATTAATAAATGCGCTGCAGTTCACGGCCACCACCCTTTTTTTGGGCTGATACAACCTTAGGGTGGAATGTTGTTAATATCACGCCTCTCAGTGTCACTCCATATTGTAATATCTAAAGGATAGATTAGTACTGGTACGGTCCAGCAATCTATTGCAGTTAGTGGGTTCTTTGTGTTGAGTATTTTAGTTACTCTTACCTTGTACTAAGAAAGTCCTCTTATTTTTTGTTCCTTGCTTTGTGTTTATCCTGGCATTCTGATGGATTCCCAGGTATTTATAAAGAGTCGTGGAATCCTAGTGTTCGATGCCCATGAAATGTATTATTAGGTTTGGATCTCAATGACATATTCTGCCTTCAAACAAAAGCACGTTGGTTTTTCAGTCTCATTCTGTTAAATGTCAAAGTGTTAGTAGACTATATACTGAATTGACATTTTCCCACTCGACTGTAGGCCACAGCTGACTCGAAGACAAGCATTGTTATTATTATTATGTCTCGTAAGCAGCGAGGAATATTCAATGCCCATTGGTTTGTTTGTTTATGCAGATTCTACTGGTTGCCTGTTGATGTTTGCAGATCTATTGGTCATTTATTTGTTTATGCAGATATATTGGTCATTTGTTTTTCTATGCAGATCTATTGGTCATTTGTTTTTCTATGCAGATCTATTGGTCATTTGACTGCTTTCCCGTCTTCCTATTTGGTAGAGTGGGAGTCAGCTCGTTACAAACCACACCACACATCAAAGAAACTGTCTAGAATTTGTTGCTTGTGGAGATACGCAGGTTGCTACTGAAGGGACATAAATATACTCATAAAATCTCAACATTATTCTTTTTTTTTTTTAATTTGATTTTAAACAAAAGTTATAATTTCAATTAACACTCTTCAACAAAATGTTGTAGGTAGCCTTTTCACTTAGGGGTCCGTGGGCTACTTAGGACTATGTGAAGGGGTCCCCGGGGTAAAAAATGTTTGAGAATCTCTGATTTAGAGGACTAGAAGTCACAGTCACGAGTGTGTTGCATTATTCTGTTGGTAAAACTGGCTGTGGTGTAGTAATTTTGTTTTTTAATTTCAAAATCATAGAAATTAATGGATAGTTTTTTTTCTTTGTTTTTTGTTTTTATATTTTGATTTGATGTGAACAAAAAAAGTATGTAATAATGAACTTTAACAAGCGCTGGCTATCCAGTAATATGTCTTTCTGTTTCATGAGGTCAGTGCGTCTTCTTGGTGATACTCAATGAAGTGTACCAACCAGCTCTCGTCCTGGCGGCTTAAAAGAGTAGTTTTCATTTTATTATATTGTCTTCATGCCACACACAGGCACATACGGTAGTACTGGCCCACTTCTGACACCATTTGTTGTGTGTTTGTATCCAATGTGCCAAGCTGTCATCTGGCCTTGTTTCTAACGTTTGTATTTTGTTTGTTTGTTTGAGGTCACTAGGTGAGCGAGCCACGTGCTCATAGGTGTGTGAGTGTTTCAGTACGCTCAGCTGGTTGAATCTTTTATAGGAACAGGGCAACAGACTTGGGGTAATTATCCTATTTTGTTTCACTGCTACATGGGGGATAAACAGCTTACTAGAGTTAACTGAGCTATGGAGTATGTCTAGCAGATGCTAGTTAGCTAGTCTGTAGATTCTAGTGAACTTGTATATACATCGGCGTCCTACATATTGGATAACCTTTTGTGTTTGGTTATGAGGCAAGTGAGATTTGTCGTAACATTTCGGCTTCTTATTTTTATGTAGAGAGTTTGTTTTCATTACTGCTTAGTACTTGATGAGTTTAGTGGTCAGTTCATTGTTTTACTTTCTTTCTCTCTTTAACTTGAGTGGGGTAGTTCCGCTTATGCTCTTTCTAATACTCATTTTGAGTTTGTTAATTCACCATTATCCTGGGCTTCGTAGTTAGAACTAGTAGGCTACATGTAGGATGGTCTTGCAAATTGTTGATAAATTGCTTGTTTAAACAAGTTTTAAAACAATCCTGAACTTGTTCAAAACTAACAAGAATGAAATGCAATGAATCTATTTTCTGTCACTGTTTGTAAAAGCCTTTTGTCCTACCTCCCCATCAGACATCAACATTATTCAATGGCCAGGATGCATTGATAAGGTGGCACAGCGGAAGCTTGTTCATTTTGACGTATTCGTCCGGCGACAGTTGTGGGCGCCGGCGGGAGTTAAACGCCGCCCAAAGATTGAACACTCGACCAACACCCTAACTTTGCCGCCCGAAGATTGAACACTGAACTAATACCCTAACTTTGAAAAAAAAAAAAATTTTACACGAACTAAAAAAAAAATAGGCCTGAAAACATCTTTATATTTACAGTGTTGCTGTGTAGAGCTAACAAAGTCATTATGCCCCAGTGCCGTGTGCAGCTTACTACACTGGACATTTAATATGCAAAATGCATGGCGCCGTTCCCTCCTTCCCCCCCTCCTCCTCCATTTCCCCATTTTTTCCCCACATGAAATAGATTTGCATTGATTCTTGATCTGATTCTCTAGATGTGCCCTTTAAGACTTATCGACAGGTACGCAAATGTCAGACACCTTGAATATTTGTAGTCTTATTGTTTGGTTAGAGCTAATGGTCGGAGCGGCAGAGGTAACGGTGAAAGGCAGGTTGGCCTAACAGTGTGTTGGTTCAACTATACAGGCAATCAGTTCACTGAGAGAAGGGGTGTGGCTAGTTCAATAGATTTTTTTAAAAAATTCTTTTGAGGCCTCCAGCTAAACATTAATTCAGATTTACAGATTACAAACTTCAATATAAGTTGCGTTTTTTTTTTTTTCAATGTACATGCTGCGTTCAAGCTTTCGGGCCTAGTTACAGTTAGATAGGTCTGCAATGAACGATCCTTGAAGAGATGGATTTAAGAAATGTGTTTTACTATGTGATATTCTGATATTCCGTAGGACTGCGCTATGGAAGAACTAGAGATCTAGATAGTTGTTTTTTCCCTGACCTACGTTTAACTTTGATGCAATATACTATTGGAATATTTTAAGGTGAGATTGTCAGGGTCTATTACCTTAATGCTCTGCTCTATAAAGAATGGGTGTAGTTCTGTAGAGTACTCCAGTATTTCTGTAAAGCATTGGTGTAGTTCTGTAAAGTATTGATGTAGTTGTGTAGAGTACTCCAGTATCTCTGTAGAAAGACAAATGATCAGGTCTCACACCTATAATGTCTGTCGAATATTAGATCTAGTAGGTTCCAGTTTCTTGTCGTTTGTTCAAGCTTGGTTCAAACTCAATCTACTTGTCTAGTCTGTGTCTTGTCTATTTATCCTAAAGCTTATGCTAGGTGTTCTACGTTAGACACATCGTTTAATACTTCAAATAAGTTAATGTGATGTGTTTGAACAAGGCTTAATGCCATCTGAGTGGCATATACCGCTGCTAGTTCAAATGTGAATTGAGCTGGTGTAATAAGAATTAAAGAAACACTGTAGAGAAACCTATAACAGTATTAGGAATGAACAAAATTAACACTAATGATTGTAGAGAAACCTTAAACAGTAATAAGAATTAAAGTAATACTGGAGAGTAGCCTATAACAAGGCTTTATTAGACTAGTACGACACATGAACGGACGAAAGAGACTTAGTAACCCACTAAATTAAAGTTGTGATCACATTCTCTGGACGTGACCCCAACACAACCAAGTCTCAACTATTTTACCACAGGTCTACTGTTCAAAGATTGTCTTTTTAGCTTGGACCATCCTCTTTCATTTCCCTCAATCATCCATTCGATTTTGAGCTTTTTTTCTTTTCTAACACTTACAAAGGGGGATGCTTGGATCTTAATTCCTGAATGGAATGCTGCATGATTATGACTGTAATGTAGACATTCTTGGCAATAACAAGTGAACTAATAGATTTAATAAGAATTCATCTTGCCCTTAAAAGTGCCGAGATATAAAGACATAGTAGTCTGTGCGATAATCTCTGTCTTGTAGTTTTCTTTTCAGATTTATTTGGTTTTGTTTAGATAACCTAACCTAGACATGGTGAACTCTTATCTTTCCTAAATATCAATGTGTTGTACGGACTTGGCTATACTACAACGTTGATAATAGTTGATAAACAGCACCACACAGACTTTATCTATCACTTCTGTTACCGTAATGTGTAGTTTATGAGGTCTCAAACCTGTGCACCGGAAGTGGCGCGAAAACAAGGAAACGGAATTAGTTTCATTTGAGTATGTTTCTTTTGATGTTTCTTTTCTATGCATCTTTTACGCCACCACTTTACATCATGAAAGTGAGCATTAATATTTTTGTAATAGGTGAGACTCGCGGGATTTCAATTATAATGCAGAAAACAAAAATTGAGAACCCATTATTTTGGTTCCAAAATTCGGCTTTCTTAAAATTTATTCATCTGGATTATGTTTTAGACCAACCTTCTGTGCCGCTTTGATCTGCTCGAGTTTGATCTACATGTATTTTGTGTCTCGCTGGGAGTGTGGATTACTTTTTTCCTTTGAGTCAGTCGACAAATTGCGCAGTGATTGGTGAACATCTCGTTTTGTTCCGTGTGCTTTGTTCAGACAGCCAAGGCTTCACGCTTCCTGAATGCTTCTAATTGGCTCGTTGCTTTCCCTTCATCTTAGGATTTATTTCTGTTCAGAGTCTGATTCTATCACTTGTACACGTCCACTAACTTGGAGCGGTGGATTGTAGTGCATTATTTCTTTACCCAAATAAAAGTACATTTGCTTTTTGTTTTTATTTTGGTCTTGGTTTATTTGTCCCATATGCATGCGGTGTCATTGTTTCAACTGAAGGCTTGCTGTGGAATGGATTGACTTTGTTGCAAGAGCAGGCTGCTTTCATTTCGGATCCAACTTTTGTTTCACTTTTAGAAGTGTTCAAAGCAATGTCTAACCTCATCGCCTTGTTCAATTTCTGCAAGTGCACAGTGTACCAACAAATATGCCTCAGTTCAGATCCCGTTTTGTTGTGTGTTTTTCATACTAGCCTTTTGTTCAAATACATTTTTAGCGGCCCCCGAAAGGTGAAAAGACGCTTTTAGTTTTGTGCGAAATGTCTGACCGTCTGTCCATCCGTCCCGTTTAGATCTCGTAAATTAGAAAAGATATTGAAAATCCGACATCACAATATTTTAGACCATTTAAAGTTCTGATGCAACGGCTACTTTTTTTTTCTGAAAGCGAAAAATCTAATTTTTAAAATAAGTTATGCAAGCAATTTTTTAAAGAGAAAAAGCTAATTAGTATGCATTATACATTAGACTTAATTTAAAATAAATAGTGATCTTATAAACTTCATTTTTCTGAACATTTTTTTTTTATTGCGGAAATTAATTTTTTTTTTTTGAGGATTCGAATAACAGATTGAGCCTTTTCAAAACAATTAGATCAATTATAAGACATCAGTTAGGCCAGGGGAGGCGCGGTGTCTGAGCGGTAAAGCCCTTGGCTTCCGAACCGGGGGTCCCGGGTTCGAATCCTGGTGAAGACTGGGATTTTCAACTTTGGAATCTTCGGGCGCCTCTGAGTCCACTCAGCTCTAATGGGTACCTGACATTAGTTGGGGAAAAGTATAGGCGGTTGGTCGTTGTGCTGGCTACATGACACCCTCGCTAACCGTAGGCCATAAAAAACAGATGAACTTTACATCATCTGCCCTAAAGACCACAAGGTCTAAAAGGGGAACTAGTTAGGACAGGTTCACATCTAACTTTACATTCACTTACACCTATCCTTTGATCTGCGGGACCGTTGGGGAACTACACAAGATCTGTTAACCTTCTTTCTCCATTCTTATCTCTCATTTGTCTTTGATATAATTTCATTTGGATGTTCTTTCTGAAAATATTGAAGCCTGCCTGGATGGACCTCTTCGGGGGCCGATTTTGAGTTTGTGTTTCCACACAAACTGTCTTTTGTAACCTTGTCTATTGTAAACTTTTTTGACCCGGTGATCCCTTTATATACCGGTAGTCTAAACTTGCCCACGGACCTCTAAGTGAAAAAGCTTTAAGCGAAGGAGGTATTTTAATTGTATACAATTTTCATCTCTTTGTGGACCCCCTTCGGTCGTCTCGTGGACCCCTGGGGGCCCTACAGTGAGAACACTGGAATACATGGCTCAGTTATATTTAGTTTTGACTGACTGATTGTGTTGAATATTTGGCGATTTTTGAAATCAACTAAAAGTCTTACTTATCTCATTCCTTCGTGTGTGCGTGTTCTACGCTTTGCTTTGTATTCAAAATATTGCAGGCATCTACAGTAGAAGTAGAAAATCGTTTATCCGGACCTCAGTTATCCGGACTGCCCCTTTTGTTTTACACTACGTAGATAAGTGGTCTTGCTGACGCTCTGTTTCTCTGTTTATTTGACTTGAATTTTATGTATACGGACGGCGCGATGCCCCCAAATGAATTTATCTTTGGTGAAATGGGCCGTTTGTAATATTCCGCTTTCTGTTATCCGGACGATCGATTATTCGGACGGATTCCGTTTCCAATTAATCCGGTTAATACAGGTTCTAGTGTATGTTTCTGTAAGGATAACTGCTTGACCTCACATTTTAAACAAAATGCTTTCTCATTAAATACTATACAGCTAGCCATTCGAGTTTTGTTGTAACCCCTAACTCAAGTCAATTGTGTATAATAGCTGTCTAAGTGCTACCATGTCGCCTTGTTTATCATGGCGTGGATCTAGATTGTAATCTGTGCCATCATTCTACTAGAAACGATGAGCGTCCTAGAAAGTCATGCTCACGGATCTAAGTTTGTGCTGTATTTGGACAAACATTTCTCGCTGACTTACGGAGACAGGAAGCTGTTTGCCACTCATACTCAGTGGTAACTATCGTCGAGCTCATTACACCTCATTGGCTGGATATGCGTCACGTGATTAAAGTCTCAACTTGTTGAACTGGAAAAAAAAAATGTTAATGAGCTCACACCCCCATCTATTTTAATCTTGGATCCTTATATTTTGGGAGGTTTTTCGTGTTTGTGATTTTTATTATGGACTTGGTCTGGAGTACCTCAATGTCGCATTCCTCACCATTAAGTCCAATTGTATTTTCTCTGGTGGATGGATTACTGTAACATAGTTTCCAGCTTACCGCATGACGCCCAGGGTGTAGCACACGCCCGAGCCACCGTGGGCCGCACCAGCCCTGGCTAACAGCTAGCATGCCCGGGGTGCCGCCCGTGTCGCCGGAATCTTGGAAACAGGTGCAACAAAACATTGACGTCATGCAGTCCGGCCGCAGGAGGAAAAAGAGACATAAGCTGTCCATCGCCAAGCTGTGTTCTTGCGTGGTGGCGGAGCAGTCCGATGACCTGTCGGAAGGGGGCAGGCCGTTTGAGAAGAAAACACCGGTATGTACACTGCTGTCTTTGTTGTCCTACACGTCACTGTGATGTTATGTTTTGCAAAGTGAACACAAGTTTCATTCATCTTATGTTTAGTGTCTTAGTGTCTTTATCCGTTATTACATGTCCAGACTCCCGTGTGTTTAAACGAATGTTATATCATGTAGTATTAATGCAATCCCAGCCCAAGTTAAAATGTTATTTTCACATATATATTTTTTCAACTGACCATCACTTAGACCAAGACTTGACCTCATACATTTGTGTGCATATATCAACTCCACTATTCCCCTTTAAGTAATTCGTATTTATGTATCTACTTAGTAATTCTAGTCATCTAGTTAAAATTGCTTTTTGTTTAGCGCTTCTTTCATGCATGCGCACTACGACTCGGGTCCATTCCCTTTCGTGGACAATTTTTTTTGTGGGGGGAGGGGGGTGGACAATATCTGGGAGAAAGAAATTTGTTTTCAATTTGTGCTACCACACAAAGCCGCAAATATATTTGTGTTTTCTGTCTGTCAAGGCTCTATCTCAAAAAAAAAAAAAAAAAAAAATAAAGAAAATCGAAAAGCATTTTCAAAATCCGAAGACCATGACCTTTATCAAACTTGAGGATTCCTTTTAGTATTTAGTATCTACATAATCTCACATGCTCGTAAATAACTTCATAAATTAAAACATAAATTGAAAATGGCAGTTTGTGTTTTTCCCTGTCACATCACAAAAACAAAAAAGCGCAATTGGAAATCCCCAGTGTAACTCTATCGTCTTTTTGTTTTGCATGGTTGTTTGTTTTTTTTATCCGCGAACAGTCACAGCACCCCTAGGACGATAGTCAAGGGACAGATGAACTGTATAAAATAAGCTTAAAGAAATGCAGTTTTGTGTGACATATCCTTTGTGTATACATATTATTTACGTATAGCAGCTGACAGATATTAAAACAACACACACACACACAAGATGACCAAATAAGTGGACAAAGATGTGTTCTTTTAACAACCTAATATGTCATGACGATTAAATGTTCATTTAGTGTTTTATTGATGGCCACTATAAATATTGCAGTTATTGTGTCATTTCTTGAGTGAATACGACTGACCAGAGTTACACAGGCTTACTTCATAAACTCAATATTATCCTCACTTTTCCCCTTTAAGGAAATTTTAATTTATATATCTAGTTGAAAATTGCTTTTGTCTGGCGCCTTACGTTCAGTAGAAACAACTTAGCTGATGAAATATTCATGGTCCTCATCGAGATTCGAACTCGAGCCCTCTTGTTAGGTAGCCAGATGGTTAGTGCTGCTCAGCCAGACCACCTAATTTCTGATTGCATCAGTGAGTATCAATGACTGGCCTTTTTATGTAGGTCTTGAGTGACATTCTTTCATTCTTATAATTTAACAAATAGATTTGTATATGAATATACAAAATGTTTTAATGAACTTTTCAATTAGGACCATTACGTTCTTGGGTATAACTAATGATATCTCCTGTTCATTCAGACTATAAAATAAATAGATCTAGATCCTATTCACATGTCAATTCTGACCATAAAATATAAGGTTCTAGTCTACTGTGTCTACAAATAAGTTACTATCAGACTATTTGAACCATAATAATAATAATAATAATAATAATAATAATTTTATTTATAAAGCGCTTTTAACAAACAAAATGTAGGCTCAAGGTGCTGTAACAACATTACAAACATAAACATGAGAGCTAAAATGACAGTTAATCTAAAAAAGTTTTAAACAGATAGTTCTTAATGTTCTTCTTAAAAGTGGTGTAGCATGTTGTCTGTCTGAGATCAATCTTCAAATACAAAAACAAAATCTAATAAAATACTCTGAAACACACAAAGATAAAGGCACATTCCTCGTCCAATATGCTAGGACAAATTAGTGCAAATGCTCCCTCTTCCCTAGTTCTATTAGAGCATGGAATGGGTTGCCTGAGCCAGCCAGGACAACCTGTGACTTGTCAGAATTTAAGTCATTGGTTAACATGCATGATTAGATGCATGACGCGTAGGACGTAATCATCTTATTTCTTGAAGTAACGTTTGATTTATATAAGATAAGGCTGGGTCATTTAATTCTACTCCTCCAGAAGGATAAGGGGGAAAGAGGGGATATTCTGTCCATATTTGTGTGCCTTCTATCCTTAGACCAGGGCATCAAAGTGTACTCAAGTGTTGGAAGGTTGATCTTAAAGGAAACATGTCAACGCGAACGTTTGGAATGATGGGACTTCAAACTTTTCCTGTTATGTGAAACGTCCTCACAAAATGATCTGTTGTGTCTGTCTCTTGCTGGATGCGTAAAACTTTTATTTGATCTCTTTAGATATTTTATTATTTAATTTTAGGAGGGTGGGGGTGTGATCGGAGCTGGGGTCGAAAGAAGAGATACTTAGGTGACAGGTGGAAGTGAGAGATTTAAATCCGAATCAAGAAGAAGTTGGATTATTAAACTACGATGCATCGATTGCACTCATACATAAACATGAATCACTTTCTTTACACACAAACATGAATCACTCTTTTCACAAGCAAGTGTGTATCTACTTCCGGTCGCCATGTACACGCTTCATTAAAAAATAAAAGGTTTGCTTCATACAATTGGAAGTCTTCTGAGTTAGACGGTGGTAATGGTAACAGAAGTTTCTATTCTCCTCGAATGTAGGACTTGCCGGGTGCAGTCTGGCATTGTCATCCGGAATGATTTTATTCCTTCGTGTAAGTCTGAGAGACACAGAAACCTTGTAGTAACGTGACTATAACTATGTGAATACATCCTTCTAAAATGATTTACCCGTAGCGAAACACCACAGTTTTCCGATAGTGCCCTATGTACATACTCACGTGTTATATGTTCTATTAAACTTAAACCAAGTCTGTCTATAGTCGTTTTCATTTGAAATCGCTCCAACAGAATCTTCGATCGTTAGTCCACTTGCACCATGTGTTCGACAGCTTAACTCAAGCTCCGAGGGAAAAAAACAACAAATTAACCACATGTTGCTGTGTTAGTTTGTTACATAACTTTTGTATCACTAGAGATATCGCCATGATAATTGTGTTACTAGCGAGGGATCCGGTAAATTAAGCTAATTTAGGGTAGATAAACTCATTGACATAATGATTATGGTAGATACGTTCTTGAATAAAATGGCTTGGTTTGTGCCATCTGTAACCTTAGTACTTTAGTGACAACAATCTAATGTAGGCTAATGCACATATTTTGATAAACTTGAATGTTGGTGTCTATTAAAGGATTGTAAATATTTTGGATTCATTATGCCTTCTTTAATTAACTGATTTTGTTGTAGGCAGCAATGTTGAGCATTGGTTGACAAAGTCTGTAACATTCGCCTTCTTTTTGTTGGTCATGCACTTGCTCAAGTCCATCGTATAATGTCCAATGTTTTGTGGTCATGTCTCATAATAGATAAGGGAATTTTTTTTTCTTCTAGCGTTTGAGAACATCGTATTTGGTTGGGCATCTTGTAAATACTCACCCGTCAACATTCTTTCCATTTTAGCTCTATTTCACTCGATACCTAGGTTTTGGAAAATATTATAGAATTATTATAGACATATTATATTATGAATGTTTGGTTAAGGAAAACAAAAAGGGAGAGGGTTGGTGCTACGAAAAAGAGGACAGTAATATACAATGACAACAAATACTGGGAGTATCCGGTGGGCAAGAACTTGTTCTAGTCTATCATTTTGTCCGCTACCTGAATCTGAACACTTCATTGATAGAAACTAGAGCTAATGAAGTTGTCCGAGAGAAGACAATGTCAATAGATCAGACTTTCTTGAAGACTTGTCAAAGTTTTTAAAAAAGTTCCATGGTTTGGATATGTCTGACACAAACAACCCATCAAAAAAAGATAATGGTGTTGATGCATGAAGTGGACCTGGCCTTTCGTGGAGAACACGTGATGACCCGAAGCAATATGGCTGAAGTGGTACAATTTGTGCTTTTCCCCTATGTGCCAAACGTACGTTGCTGTAGGTGCACTATTGATTAAATCTTAATGACTCATACGTTGTAACATTTCAATAGACGACTGTATACTTTCAGCTATAGAGACAAATACGTCCGCTTGTGTTGGGTCTGTATGTTTCTGTATATTGTTTAATGACTAGCGTTTGTAAACTTGGAGTACCCGTAGCCTTTGAACAAGAAATACTCTCGATTGTAAAACACTGGCATGAACTTTCGTTAGGAGATTCCCTAAATGAGGATTAGTGCTTGAATCATTTAATCAATTGAATAACGAAAGTTCGACCCCCCCCCCCCTCACTTAAGGCGCCTATTGAATTGATATTCTGTTTGAATAGATTTAATGCAACTAGTACTAAAGAAATGTTATGTAGTGAAGTCGCCAAGCTTTTTATTTCTAGATAGAATTATTGTACCAAATGAAACCTTCAGATTATTTCTCTGGCTCTGTGTCTAAGTTAAATCTATGCAAAGCAAGACTCTAGCTCTTCTTCTCGCCAGGCCACTGGAGAATGAGAGACGTAACTTAAGAGTCCTAGTGAAGTCAATGTGAAACATAGTTCATTGGTGTCTGCCCTGTATCGAAATAATAATTTCACCTGTAGTAGTGAACATGAAGAGTGTAGCGAACATTTCAGGACACGGCGATACAACAGAACATCGGTATTTCATCAAATCAAATACCAGTCTTAAATGAAGGTTGCAACTAAATCAAGCACACAAGAAAATGACTGAATTAGTGACTATCATAGTGACTACTACTCTGTTCAGGAAAAGAACAATAACTTGACATGAACGTGGGCAGCTATTTCACTTTCGAACTAATAATACTAATTTTGAAAATAATAGGCCTAATAATAATTATCACCCACTTTCTTTCAGCTCAACACGCTGTCTGTAAAATCAAATTAATCACAGCAAAAGCCATAATAACTCATTCTAGCTTTAAAAGACCTAATATCTGCTCCTCGCTTCCGCTAGCTACGTAAACTATTCCAATCTCAAACACCTGTGTTTTGAAACAAAAATCCAGACATAACAGATTTCGATTGCTATCCTTATTACCACTGTTAGTGAATTGTTCTTCTGGACCAGTCATTAAATAAATACTGAAATGGTTAACAAGCGTCTATCAATTACATGTACATCTGCTTATAAAATATGGTTAGAGAAAAAAAAAAGCTTCCATACGAGGTACAATACCCTTAGCATCATGTAGACCGATCTACACCCCTCACTCTGCGGGTCATCAGAACAAAGCACTGCAGCATTGAGCCACAGAAATGAAACCGTAAACCATGTTCTCTTTGAATGCCCCTTCCTAATCCACCTTAGGCAGACCCTACTACCACTACAACCGTGACCTCCGTGACCCGTATGTCGAAGGCGCCGCTAGAACCCAACATAACTAACACTCCTCGTGTACTGCAGTGCTGAACAACATAAGAGAACAGAACACTATTTTCCCTTTGGCACAGTTTGCTTAAGAGCTTACAGCTCAACAGCAGCAAAAAGGTGGCTAGAAGAAGAAGAAGAACCACAGGCGATGCACACGTATGGGTAACTTAAGGGCGTGTCGCATTCATGTTAGGGAACGAACGAACGAAACGGCGTTCGCATATTATATAAAATAATTAGGCCAAGAAGTTGGTAGACATTTAGTTTAATGTTGTAATGAATATGTCCTAGTAAGTTCAGAAGCGATATATCTGGTGGCTGAGCGGTAAAGAGCTTGGCTTCTGAGCCGGGTGTCCCAGGTTTGAATCCTGATGAAGACTGTGAGTTTTAATTTCGGTATCTTTAGGCGTCTCGGAGTCCAACCAGCTCTAATGGGTACCTGACATTAGTTGGGGAAAAGTAAAGGCGGTTGGTCGTTGTGCTGGCCACATGACATTCTCGTTAAGCGTAGGCCACAGAAATAGATGACCTTTACATCCTCTTCCCTATAGACCACAAGGTCTGAAAGAGGAAGTTTCACTGTTCAAATTATGTTCAGATAAGGAAATAACAGTATTTATCATTAGTCCTTCAGTAGAAATCATCCTCATACACTAGAAACACACATGTATAATTTAAGTTCAAGAAGACATTGATATTAGTATTTAACATGAAGCTTGAAACTTTTTCACTGAAAGACCCTGCTTATTTTCCTCTCTGTATTTTTAACCACTCTAAAATTAATTTCTCCAAAATACGAGACAGATTCTAGAACTCCCTTGGCTATATCTAGTAGTATTGGACATTTACTGTTGTTTCTCGAAATGTAAATATTCTGCTTATTGTTCATACCAGTGCTTCCCAAACTGTGTTCCCTTGTGCTCCGCGAGACCTAAGTAGTTGTTCCATGAACTAGTGGAATCATTAATTAGTAGGCCACCACGTGAAAGGTGTTCCGCTAAACACTCAGTATGTGTGAAGCGTTCCGTTAAGGACAAAGTTTGGTAAACACTGGTTTATACAATTAAAACACCATTGACCTTGATGATTATAATTACGTGACAGTAGCATTTGTATACGTAGGTCAGTCCTACTTCTACACTGCTAGATGTCAGAGTGCCTCGATGACAGCTTACTCGTCTGTTCTGCGTGTTCACGTCTGCCGTGATTGCCAAGAGAACTAAATGAATGCTAGACAGAAGATTGCACACCTTTGAACTTCGCGATAAGGAGAACTAGCCATCTATAATTGTATCCTGTGAAGGGACTACAGCTCAACAGACATGCCGGTGGCTTATGTACTCTTCCATACAGATCTTTAACATTGTTTTATAATTTGTGTTTTTTTCTGTTGGCCTAGAGCTCTTGTTTGTTGACGTGCCTGTGGGGAAATAAATGTGTGTGTTGGTGAGCTTGTGTTTCCACATTCTGCTCAACACTCAATGCACGTGACTCTTGTGTATCATTCGGTAATTAGTTTTCTCCTTTTCAAGCCTAGGGATCTAAAGCAAAACCAATTAGCAGTATTTCAGCAGCCGCCCATTGGGAATTTAAATTATTGCATTAGCTTTTTGAAACTATTTTAAACTTGTTCATTTAGTGGTAATACAATCTAATTGTGCATTTTGGTGACTTGTTTACTTTCTCGTGATTCTTAATTATTTATTTCGAATCAGAGAGAATTAACTTAATATTGCTCCATTTTAAATGGAAACTTGAGTTTTATGTTCACATATCTGGTATTTTAAGTTCCACACATATAGAAACTGAATTTTCTTTTCGCTGTAGATCCGTTTGAGGTGTGGTGGCTAAGTGGTAAAGCTTTTGGCTTCCGAACCAAGGGGTACCGGGTTCGAATCCTGGTGAAGACTGGTATTTTATTTATTTCGAAATCTTTCGGCCTCCCAGCTCTAATGGGTATTGACATGAGTTGGGGAAAAGTAAAGGCGGCAGGTCGTTGTGCTGGTCACATGACACCTTCGTTAACCTTGGGTCACAGAAACAGATGACCTCTAAATCGCCAGATCTGAAAGGGGAACTATAGATCCGTTTGGAAATTTCAGTTCACACGCTTACACCAGTACACTACCTCGTCTTGTCAATGATTTGACCTTATGTACAGTTCGGCTTGTAGAAGTTGTGAGTTCTTCCACTGGACAAAACTCCAAACCTTGTTAATACACCGTCAGCTCCACGGTTGGATGTGTGTGGGCTGTACATTGGCTGGAAGGTTGCTTCCTTTACATGCTGTGTTAGCCTTGTCCCGTTATAATATGTACACAGTCTGCTTTCTTGGATTTGTATACAAAGAGCTCATTTTTTATATAAAATGTTGACCACCATCAGAGCTCGACTCTCGTGACATTTTACCAGCCAAGTGCTCTAACACCACGACCATCTTGCCTGCTACCTGAACCAAACAAAACTTGTTCCTTACGATGCCAGATATCTCTGATGAAATCTCAGCAAGATGACTTGATCGATCTTCTAGTGTTTAATTGTGAATTTTTTTTTAGCCTCTTTCCCATTTCTAGAATCTGTGACCAGGTCCTCGCCTGTCTACTGTTCCTTACTAATAACCACACGCACACTGAGTTACAGACATCTTTTTCGCCGATAGCTTTTATTTACCTGTTGATAGTCTGAAGTACTTGTTACATCAACAACTGTTCGGTGTGGATCAGATGGAGAAGGCCTTTGTTTACCATCACAAGTGACAGATTGAAGATGGTCCCATCCAACAGGGAAACATCTGGGTTATGCAGACTCCCCCCTACATGAACACAAGACTGGTGTACAATGCGAAAGATCTGCTTATTGATATCCTCAGGCTTAAGTGATATTGATAGGGTCTGTAAACCAGATTGGAAATCACAAATGTTAAGTTTGTTTTGTTTTGTTTCTTTTGCGTTCACTTTATTTTTTATAAGTTTCTCACTGAACTCTATGGACCAGTTTTTACTTAACGAAACACTTTGCAGTATTTAGAGAACTTTTCTTATTTTTAATTCACGTAAAGGCCTAATAATAATTATTATTCCAGTAGTTCGGAAAACTAGGGTTCCGCGAAACACATTTTGGGAAACACTGATATAGATCTCTGCCAGACTCTGTAGTATCGTTGTCTTGGTTGATCTTACTCCGACATGATGCCCAAACAAATGAATACTACCTTTACTATTTTAACTGTGAATGGACCTTGATTTTAATGATTTAACTGTATAGAATTTAGCCCTTGTTATGTAGAGAGAGTAGTTCTTAAGGGAATGCAGGCACGACATGGCCTTAATTGTGCCGATGTGCCTAAAATCAAATCACAAATAAATACCATACCGTCATACATACATTCTGTAGCTTTTTTTTTAACAAATTCAGTTAGCTGGATCAATGAAGATCTTGTTCATTAGCTGTAGTCAAGAGATCGCTTTAACTATTGTAAGTTAAAATGTTTTACTAGATCATGTTCATTCCAGGGTACGTAATTCGGATATAACCTCAATAGCAGGCGGTGAAAGGTCTCTTAGCAAGGGCTGTCGTAAAGGCGTTGGTTCAGAAGTGGACTCGTTATTGACAACACCAGAAATTGTATGGGTTAGTGCAGTGGTTCCCAAATCTTTCTCTTAACGTAAAACTTCGCACGTTTAGAGAGATTAATTCACGTGGTGGCCTACTAGTTCATTATTCCAGTTGTTCGTGGAACACCTATTCAGGGCTCCACGGAACACGGTTTGAGAAACAGTGGGTTAGTACAAGAATTGATGTTTTGTCAAAAAAATTCGAAACTAACTAATGGATGTTTGCTACTAATGTGTGGCAAGTAAGTAATTGATACACTAACTGATGTCTGTGACAGAAGTAGGTTGATTTGAGAATACATAAGATGTAGCACAATCTTTTATTCTCTTTTCAAGTTCTACTGGGTAGAGGCAAAAGACATTGAGTTGATTTGTTGGATTGTTTAATATAGTTGTAGATTGGCGTTCTTTGAAATGATCACATGACTATATGACTGTTGATAAGCTGAACAATGCATTGAAAGAATTGAATTTAGAATTATATTTGGTAGACACCAGACATTTGTCTTTTTGTGCCCCACTAAGCAAGCTTCCCTGTGTTGTGTCTGTGTGCTGGCGCGTGCAAATAGCTGCACACGAAATTGTTGTGGTTATTAGTGCCACCTCATCTTCAGGACACGCTGCACATAAGCGTGGAGTGTGAGCATGACCTAAAAATAGAGCGCCCCCCCCCCCACATCACTCGTGGCAGTCGACCCTCCCGCCTCTCCCTTTATTTTCTGTGACCGTCAGATGTGCTGTGTGAACGCGGTGTTTTTGGCAAGCCTTCAACGTCTGGCACTGAAACTGCATTAATACTTCTCTGGAACACAATTTCGTTGTTTTTTGTTTTTTTGTCTCTCTTATTTTCCTGTTTGTTTGTTTTTTTAAGTGTTTTATTTTCTAGAACTTCTGGGTAGACATGACTGCTAGACAATCGCGTAGTGTTGGACGTCATCAAGGACCAACTGTGTTTTCCCCATTGTAGAGTTTCTCAATCCAAATTCAAGAGAAAATAAAGCTTTGGGTTGCAGTAGTTTACACCCATTGATTTCTACTCATGATTGTATGTTGTCTATCTAGCATTCTTGGCTTGGGTTAGGCCATTCCGCATCGCTATGTGCTGATAAAACACATCCATGTTTTCAGGGAATATCTATCTATCTCTCTATCTATCTATCTATCTATCTATCAGTATTTGTCTGTCTGTCTATCTCTCTTGTTCTCGACATAAATAAATAAATAAATATACTGTTACACAATAAAAGGTATATGACTTTATTGAAAATGTTCTTTACCTCATTATATTGATAGGAATATTAAAGATTAAACTAAGGGTTTGGATTTATTAATGTAATTTATAATTGTATATATTAGGAACCTATTAAGCCATATTCTGTAGCATAAACTGTCACGTGAGGTGCAGTGCTTGCGTTCTTAACTAGTATTCGGTCTCACTTTGAGTAATATTTAAGCCAAACTCCAACTCACATGACCATTAATGGCCAACCACTGGAGATTGTTGACCATTTTTGTTTTCTTGACTCCATCATCTCCAACGATGTGCTACTGGATAAAGACATCGACAACAGGATAGCCAAGGCAATGGGTGCCATGTCACGGCATCAGAAAAGAGTGTGGGACAATACTTTGCTGACTACCAAAGCCCTTGTCTACCTGACGTGTGCGATGTGCACTCTGCTGTACGGTAGTCAACATACTCTTTGCAAGAAAAAAAAAATGGATATCTTCCACTTCAGATGCTTAAGGCGGATTTTAAAAATAAGATGGCAAGATAAATTGACTGATGAGGAAGTGCTGTGAAGAGCAGGGTGCCAGGACATCCAGCAGTAGACGCCTTGGCCATGTTTTCAGAATGCCGCAAGGTCGACTCCCACAAGACATTCTGTATGTTGATCTAACAGAATTCAGGTCGTCCACTTTTAAGGTATACTGATGTTTGCAAACGCGACAAGAAGCTCTTCAAAATCGACAATAACATTCGGGAAAATGTGGCACTGGATAGATCCACATGAAGACAGGGGCGTAGCTAGGAATTTTCCATCGTCTGGGGGCCCGGGCGGCTTGACCTCTTTGAGGGCCCCTGTATTTTGCGTAATATTAAATTTTTAATGTAAAAAAAACACTCATTTGGGGGCCCGGAGGATTTTCAAATTCTCCCCCCACCCTATCTACGCCACTGCATGAAGAGCAAGCCTAAAGGAAGAGTCCTGGATTGCAGATGGCATACACACTAGAAGTAGATAGAAGGGTGAAAGTGGAACAGTGCCTGATGATTACGGATGCTGAACCTATGACCGCAGCTGTGTATCGAGAACTGGTCTCATTAGTCACACGAAAAGTTGCCAAGGGAAAAGAGCGTCTCTCGAGACGTAAAATGCCACAAAGCTGTCCACTTTTTAAGGGCTAGAAAAGACATTTTAAAACCCATTTACTTTTTAAATCCATTTTACGTACGACATGATCACCTAATTATGTGTGGCACAGCTAATTATAATTTGTAGACACAGTAACTTGGGCATATAACAAGCAAATACTTTAAAAACAACTCATCTAAGGGAAAGAACTGTACATTTACTGCCACATCTCTCAGTACTACAAGATTTGTTTTTCTTTTTCTATTTAACACAAAATTAATTGGTTTTCATCGAACAATAAATAATTGTGTTAAGTTTCAACTTGATCCGAGAATGGGAAGTGACAGAAATAACGTGACAGACAGCGGGAGTCAATGTAAGCTTTGTAAAAAAAAACATTTCTCATGTGAGTGACTGCCCCTCTCTATGTTTAGGAACCCAAAGACTAGATACGTAAGGAATAGTGTGATTCTTTCTAGACATTAAATACGTCAATGTGTTTCTAGACACTCAATGTTTTGTTTCTAGACACTCAATGTTTTGTTTCTAGACACTCAATGTTTTGTTTCTAGACACTCAATGTTTTGTTTCTAGACACTCAATCTTTGGTTTCTAGACACTTAATGTTTTGTTTCTAGACACTAAATAATTGTTTTGGTTCATCTAGACACTAAACATTTTCTTCTTTTCAAGCACTAAATAATTGAGTGCTTGTAGACACTCGTCTGATTGTGTCTATAGACACATCAGAGAAGATGCCAGTCATTGTAAATCGAACGTGAAGTCTCTAAACCCTTGCATTTTAAATGATTGATTTTCGTTGTCTAGTGAGCTAATGCAATACTAGGAAGTGATGGCCAGGGGAGAATGAAGAAACTATGGGGGGGTTAGTGTCATCCTGCGACACCTTTACGTAAGTGTGGATACCCTTGATTCATCTGCTCTTCTGCTACTCACCTAACAGTTCCACCGCCCTCACCCACGCCTGCACGCTCCCTCTCCCCCATTTTTCACCACTTATGTCTCCCCCCCCCCCTTTCATCCTCCGTACCTTTCGTAGTGGTCTGGTTACAGCGACGAATCTCGGCATTCCTGGATGTGCTCGAGATCCACTGCTGCAGGCAACAAACTTCTCCATTCATTTAGTAGCTGTGTGTGTGTGTGTGTTTGGTGTTAGGCGCTGTGTTTCGTATTGAACTCGGACGAAGACGTGATTCTCAAAGCATTTGTTAGTGCAGGACTTAAGTCTTGAGGGAACACTTGGGCTCGTTGTTTCCCTGGACTTTGTGGTGATCTTGTCAAGCGCAGAGCTTCTGTTCTGGATTATTAAGTGATCTTGTTGGGACTAAACATTGTACTAACGGCTTAGGACTTAAAACGTTTTCTTTTTACCTATAAGGGCCGTGTATAGCTCAAGAATTAATTCACATATAACAGAAATTCGTATCTTTAGAAATGTATAACTCAAGTTTGTTTCTTTGAACCTAAATGTGTGTTAGTTGTTTTTGAATCTCATCCAGCCATCTTCATTTATTTCATGCCTTCTTCTCATCATTGAAATGGAAACACATGGTACACGGATCATGTGTGGTGCCTCAACAGTACAACAGACAAATATCTCATCCAGTCATCTTCATGCCTTCTCCTCGTCATTATATCACCTTGTCTTGTCTTTGATCATCTAGTTTAAACATGTTCTGATTCAGTTTGTTTAGCCGTACATCGAATCTTTAGTTCAGTCTTTAGTAGATAGCCATCCTTGAAATTAGGGGCTATCAATACCCAGAACTCTTGTTTCTTCAACTAATCTCTGTCTCCTAAACACTACGTTGTTGAAGTAGTCGCTAGATTTCAGCATTTTATTCGCTTACGATATGACAGCTGTAAGAAAGTTTCTGTCAATGACTGTCTTTACTTAGAAGTACTTAGCAAAGAGTTTCTAATAGTATCAAATGTTAATCAGGGCAGATGTGGACTTAGAGGGTGGTGAGTGGGGCAACTGCCCCAGACCCCGTACTTGAATGAAGCCCCGCGTTAGGAGTTTCCCTTGTCACTGTCAGCTTCAGAAACCAGACCAGTTTTCTCGATATTTTGGAGCCCGTTCATGTAATGTGGTAAGGTAGATATATATATATATATAGTCTACGCTTACGGCTCCCTGGCCAGAGTACTGCTAAAGCCGCCTCTGATCAGGTTAACAATAAAGATTTCTTTAGCCAGGATATTGATTGTATATATTCAAAATACTCTCGCTTTATTTTAACTAGCGTCAAAACTAATTTTCAATAGACTTTACCTTGATCCCAATTGGCCAATCATTTTCAGGGCGGCTGAGGGAGAGTAAGAGAAAGTGCGGGAAGAAATCATTAATTTGATGTGTACATTTATATTCACACATACTCGCCACCATAACTTGAGCTAAACAATTTGATCTATTCAATGCGGTTCACCTGCTGGTATACACTTTACTAAACAAACTGAAATCATTGCTGCAAAACTTCTCCTATATAATCTTTACAAATTTCAAGCAAACATTGAACTGTTTCTGGAAGATTTATTGTTCTCATTGTCAAAGGGAATAGCTTTCACTATTGTACAAAGGCTAAAGGATATTTCAACTGAACAAATCGATTAGTGATTATTTATGACTTTCTCGGTGTTCAAACGAATATCACAGACTTGTCAGCTAAATGTATTTATGTATTGTCACCTTTACAATAGTCTGGTGTACCGTTGAGGCACCACACATGATCTGTCTACTGTGTTTCTCCATTTCTCTGAATCTCTTGCCAGGATTAGTCTCTTTCATAGATCATTCCTTAGTGTTGTCCTCCCATCACTTCCTTTGCATGCCTCTCCTTCTTTCCCTGGTACTGTTCCTGCAGAAAAGTACCTGCGAGCCCTGAGGATCTCATTATTTACTGTCATGGCTGGCAGTCTGGTCGTGCGTTTTGCGCGCTGGACTGCCGTTCAGACTTATCGATTGTCCCGGGTTCAAACCCTGCCCGCTCCCATTCCCATTCGTCCTGCTGGAGGTTTGGACTAGGAAGTAAATTATCTTCAACTCTGAAGGAGCATCCGAAACATGTAGAGCATTTTGTTTACAAACAGCACTCAAACTAAATTGTTGATTGGGAGTTAACTAATGAGCCTGATCATAGATTTTTTACGGAAGTAATGAGTGTAACTACAATAAATCAATATACAATATGAAGTTTGTTGAGATCAGAATAATATTTCAGATACAATTCGTGTCCGTTTCTAACCTTTACAAGAACAAGCACGTTTCAATGTCCTAGAAGTACAAACTTGAATTCTCCTAATCCAGTGTTTCCCAAACTTTGGACCTAATTGTACCCCTTCTATGATATTTGTAATGCTGAGTACCCCTCGCCCCCCCCCCTTCCCACTTTCATTTATCAACAGAACACAATAAATGAGTCTTTAAAAAAATCAGCATAGATAATGAGGTGCAACGCGTACCCCCACCAAAGTCTTCCCCTACCCATGGGGGTACGCGTACCCCACTTTGGGAAACAATGTCATTATAAAATGTGGAGCTCTCTAACGTTGGACAGACTTTTGATCGTTTATTTTGTAACATTGCATACTGAGGTGTGTGGCTTCATCGTCGCCACGTGGCGGCAGTCTAAATATCGGCCTGGGTCAGCTGACAGCTGCTAATGGATGGGATCTACAGCGAATATTGTGTACAAGCAAGAAGTTGACTTGATTACCTGGGGGGGGGGGGGTTCAAACAAAAGTACACACATCAGATTTGCGAGTAGGCCTACGTGTAATTGATTTCATTAGTGACAATAAGTCCTCGCTAAGGTCCGTAGTAATGTGTCTCATTCAAAGTTTCAAACCAATCAATGAAAACATATGTGAACCTTTTTTTTTCTCTCTCATTACCCATTCTCGGATCAAGTTAAAACTTTGCTCAATTATTCATGGAACCTGATAAGACATGAATCAATAAAAAAAATTAAACAATTAGTTAACTAATTGTTAGTAATTAATGATTTTGTATGATATCGAAATAAGGGAAATAACGTGTACATTATTGATATAGTTTTAAGGGCGGAGTTCTTCCCCTTAGGATAAGCTTTTTTTAGAAATTAATTTTGTGTATTTTGTTTGTTTTCCTGTCAACGTAATTTCTGGTAGAACTCCCGGTTTTAATGATGTACACATCTCATGTCTTGTGTGTGAAGCGTCATTCACGCTTAGCAGTACCCTGCGGTACTAGACCAGAGAGATGTGTGTTTGTTTAGATAAATGTCTACATACACACATGTATATCTGAACTAGGTTTCTCCGCTTGCTCAAGTAAACATCTCCGTGCAGTCAAAGGAACGGGTTTCTGGAACTCGTCCACTCTCGCTGGCCTTATATTACTTGTGAAGGGGCGTACATTGAGTTACATACAGGCGAGCACATGAATCAAGTCAGCTTACTGAGCTCTGGGCTGTACACCTAGGACGTGGCCGTGAACATTTGCATTCAACGACTTCTGAAACGGTTAGATTTGAATGCCTCGTAATGTGATCCTAGAAGTAAAATGTTTACGAACAGATCTTATCTCTATGTATTGAAGAGTTGTTTGAATAGAATGTGAAGTGTCTGCGTATTGTGGTTGTTGTGTTAAAAGTTGTTATTACAACGTTTATAGTATTTCGTTTCGTATCTTTGTCGGACGTTAAGATTTTTACACATTTTCGACCACTTTTACTCATCCTTTGGATCAATGTGATTACATTTTGCATATGTGCTCATGCTCGATGACAACACATGAATCAATTTGTAAAATAAAATCAAATAATTAGTTAATAAATAGGTCGTAATTAATTACGTTTGTTTTTATGTAGAAAAAAAATGCACTAAGCTAAGGGGAGATATGCTTTATGTAGATAATTAGACGATAAGAATTGTTAGATAGCTAGAGTGAAATAACATAATTATACGTTAATGTAGAGATTATATGGAGACTAATAGCTCGTTGCCTCGTAGTACCTTCAGTGAAGTCCAGTAGGGCGTCGGCGCCGTAGGCGCCATTATCCCGTTGGTGGTTAGAAAGGCTTTTATCTAACTACCAGGCCTGGACATGGGGCTCTTCAACCCTGTCCTGTCTGAGGGCCCCCAACGGTAGACGGCCATATCAATTGACTGGGCCAGACCGGGCCGTGTACACAGCGCACCTGGAAAAAAACATCAAAAGCTCACCCATGGAAGCCCGGCCGGCCCTGGTTCGCAATTCGTACTCAGCCTATCTAGTTTCCACTACTAGACGTTTCCACCGGAGGCGCCACGCTGAAGCGACAAAGCGTGGCGACGGGTAGCTGGAATTCCTCCGGGCCTCGTAGTACAGACCCTGTGACGCGGCAACTAGCTATATGTCCTCAGTGCCCACAGGTTGCGACGGTACATGTCAGTGTTCAGGCCTTCTAGTATGATTGATCTCGGTCAAACAGGGGCCTCATTTCTTCATGTGACATCTTGTTTTGTTCCGGCCTGGTCCCGATGTGTTTACAATAGTCTTGTATTTTCAAAGATTGGCTTATTGGCGTCTTTATATCTGTTTGTTTGTTGTGCTTATATCTGTTTGTTTGTTGTGCTTGCTTCTCTCGTGGTTGTTAGAGTGCGATCTCAAGATGTTCTATTGATTGCTGCGTTTGTAGCAACTCACATGCACTCACGCACGTTCTAATAGTGTTTCCTATTTTGTGCCTTAGTTCCTGATACCACACACACTAGGGCACGTGTAAGGTGTAAACTAACAGTCCAGAGCTCTTGCTTTGTTCCACACAACTTTTCGAGCTCTTTCAAGTCTGCCTTCGTTACATCACCTGCTTTCACAAGCCCTGGCGTTGTCTGAAAACCGCCCCACGTGGCACCAATGTAACGTTTTTTGTTAGTTCTTTAAAGTGGTTACGCTGTGGTTAGGTGAGTCTCAAACTGTTGCTCTTTGATAGGCACGGGACTACTAGAAGTTGTTGCTTCGGCCGGCACACGATGGTAGAACTATATTTGGTCTTGGTCCGTTGTTATACTAAACATTTATTTGTGTTGCAGACGCCATTTTGATAGCACAGAACAAATACATAGGTCGAGTGCAGCGTCTGCTTAAGTTCAAATAGCACACGTCGGTACAAATGCTTGTTGGTTTGATTATCTTGTTTACCTTCGATCTGTTCTTCTAACAAAACTTGTTCATTGGGCCTGCCTAATTCTGTAGTGTGACTATAACTGGGGCGGGCGAAATTATCACTGTGTCGAGGGTATCTAATTGACAACACCAGTATTGGTCTGCACTGGTTTTAAACGACTAGATCTTGTGTCTGTGTTGAAGCGGACAGTATTGTTAGAAGGAAAGGTCGTGAGTGATAAACATAGATCTAGAGTGAGATTATTAACAAAGTATTTAGGCGAAATGTAAATAGAGTTGTGGGTTTTAACCTAGATCTACATATCAAATTATTGTTGTGTGTTTGAACCACTAGCGGGTCCAGAACTTTAAAGTGGGGGGGGGGGGGCGATTTGTTTTCAAACCCCAACCCTAACGCCGAGTAAACCCTAACCCTATGCATAAACGTTTCGTACAGCATATATCGCCCCTACCGTCGTCCCCCCCCCCTTTGGATCCGCCAGTGGTTTGAACCTACTTTAGAATGTAGAGCAAGATGTATGGTCTGATGTTTTGTTTTAACTGGTCCAGGATTACAAAGTAAATTGTTTAGGATTGAGTCTGGTCCGTGTTACAGTTGAATGCCCGTGTAGATGTGTTTAAATTGAAATTTAACTCAGTGGATATTGACATTGTGACATCTACTGACACTGTGACACCTAACAGTGGATATTGACATTGTGACATCTAGCACATAGTGGACATTGACATTGTGACATCACATAGTGGACATTGCCAGATCGATAGTGAGCCTTATCACGTGTATAGCTGTGTTAGGTGAGTGCCACTAATCACTTGTATAAAACTTAGGAATGGAACCTGGACTGCGTTGAGCTAACAGTGGTATATCTTAGCAATCAAGTGAGTCAACCGTAGTTGGGAAGAGCTAATAGTGTTTGGTGATTCGTTTCATTGGAATATGGTCTGGCCGTGTCTCTGCAATTAAGAGATCATCTCGGCTTTCACATGTCCGTGCTTGTGTCCATATTACAAAAGGACATTTAGTGTTGTTCCTGTCCAGCGAGTTACCAGGATGGGAGAAGTACACTCACGAGAAACAAGTCCACATGTCCAAGAGGTAAGTGAAGTATCTCAGCCATTCTCAGCATATCTTTAGGTATGGATGGTACTGTGAAAGTATCTAGATTTCCAGTGGCGTAGCTAGGGTGGGGGGAGAATTTGAAAATCCCCCGGGCCCCCCACTTGAGCGGGGCCCACTAATGAGTGTTTTTTACATTAAAAATTAAATATTATGCAAAATGCAGGAGCCCCCAAACAGGTCAAGCCCCCAGGGCCCCCAAATGTTGGAAAATTCCTAGCTACGCCACTGTAGATTTCATTAGCATTCATCTGGTGGAAAGGATGTATCCACTATTTGCAGCGCGAAACGATACATTGCTTGAGTATCCATACACAGATTCTGTTAGCTCCTAAATTGTGACTTGCTTATTGTTTATTAAATAGCCCAAAGTCGACAATAATGTTGCCATTCTAAAGTAACTCAGTTTGAAGTTGGTCTATTACAAAAACAAAAATTCGTTCGCTCTTTATTTCTGTCAGACTCTATCAACGCCACTCGTTGATCATAAAATATGGAAAGGACTAAGATGCCAGTGTGTAGTTGCTGAATGAATTCTTTATGTTGTGTCTGTTGTGTTTATGTGTATGTTTCACTTGTGTTGTCTTTATATTAGAAAAAGAGTCCTTGTAATCACAACAAATTTCCTTAAGGATCAATAAAGCAGTCTTAGTATTATTATGACAACTTTGTATCAATACATCTGGCTTGTTCCATTATTATTTGTGGTTAAAGAAGTCACAGTATATTAAGTTAATGTCTCCTCGGCAAGGGGAAAGATTGTGTTCTGCCATCTTGCAGTCCCTTTGCAGATCTAGATGTATATTTCGTTGATTCTGGCATGAAGGAAAGGAGAAAGCTCGAGTTCATTCCTCACACAGCTCCTAAACGCAATACAATGTTTGATACTAAATGTCTGTGAAAGTTAGTTCATTTCTTTGGTGTCGTTTCGTTAAAGGAGATCATGAATTCATGTTTCTAAATCTAACGGGTCTCACACTCGTGTGCATTCATCACTCTCTAATGAATGAACGCGTTCTTAAATCAAATGCTTAAAAATGCTTAAACTCCCTTTCAATGGGTATTTTTTTTTCCAAAGAAAGCTTTGAGACGAAAAGGAAATAGATTGCATTGGGAAATAGATGCATTTCAATACGCTGCTTGCTGATGTTTCTGTCACGTTCAATTAAGGTGTCTTGGTCCAACCGTACCTCTCCCCCCCCCCCTTATTCTGTATGTAATTAAAACGTATGCGAGCTGCTCGGAGGTAAACTTTCCACATGTCTTAAAGACTACAAGGGGAGGCAATTTCAAGGGCCTCCGTTTATCTTGGGCACCTGCAGGCATGTTTGTGCATCGGGTGGAAGGACTGCTCGTTACCCCACTGGGTTAAATTGTAGGCCTGTTCTACCCGAATGCTTATTGTGTGTCAGCGTTACATCTTGCCAGAGATCCGCGTCTAGTGCGTTATAGAGTATCTTATCTTATAAATTACAGACGTTAGTTCAAAAGAGAATGTAAAACGGTTTTACGTCTTTCATGTCCATCTGGTCATGCATGTTCATCATAGCCGTACACTCTGCTTAGTCGTTGGTTTTCCTGGCGGATTCAGGCTACCCATTCCATTCTCTAATGTCATTATGGGAGAAGGAGCACTTTTACGAATTTGTTGTAGCGTGTGGTATAAGAAATAGGCCTCTATCTTTGTTTCTTTCTGAGCCTTATCTTGGAAACAGTGTATGTGTACTATAGAAGTTAACAAAACATTGACCTCTGAATTTAACATCCACGCTGCAGCATAGCATGGGCTTTAAGATCCACATTAGTCTAAGCTAACTTGGTGAATATCATAAACTGCCTGGTCTGGTGACGACATCCACCAAGATGCCTGTAGAAATACCCTGTCACAGGTCTCATTGAGGTCCTAAACCTCATTGGGTACCTATGGGGCATTCTTTCTTACTGGTCCCCTCGTGGTGTACATCTGCTTGGCATCTGCAGAGACTCGCCCAGAACCGAGACGTCTGGAGGAAGCTGGGTGCTGGCTTATGACGGGACCACATGCTGAGAGGATGATGAATTCTTTGTAAACGAACGTGTTTTCTGTAGCTTTCTAAGTATCGAAACAAAAAATGTCAACGTATGTCAGGAATACAACATTGACAAATTAGTGCAAACACAAATGTCTCAGGCTTTGAAAAGTCGTGTCAAACTCTGGTTCTTGATTGCTCTCCCCTGCTCTCTAGACTTGGGTATATGTATATGTTTAGTTTAACGTAACTTTGTATTTTATAACTCATACTCATAAGTACACATGTTTCCGATAGGCACTTAACATCCACTGAAGCAGTCTTAAGACCATTCATGTCAATAGTACAGGTTAAACCTAAGTCAATGATGTGCAAAATTTACTAGTGACCTTGGAACTAAACAAGCAAAATATTTAAAAATCCGTTTCTAAGAAACAAAGCCTATCTAAAGGAAGAACTCCGCACTACAACTGTATCTCTCAATAATGTAGAAGCTATTTCAGTTATTCAATATCAAACAAAATATTTTTCAGTTTCAACTTGATCTGAAAATGGGTGTGGTAGAAATAGCAAGGGGACCAAACCTACATATTTAGCCATAATGTGAATACTGAAGAATTAGTGTCTCCTGTTGGTATCACACAAAAAAATTAATTACCATTAATTATTTAACTAATTGGTGAAAAAAAAATGTGTCTATGCCAATGAATAATTTTCCAAAGTTTCAACTTGATCCGAGATAGGGTTTTGGACAAATAACGTATTGACAAACTTTTTCCTAGAAAGAGTGAGTTGATATAAGCTTTGTAAGAATGCTTAGCTTAGCGGCTTTTATATTCCAGTGCTACCAACGTAGAGTCACTTTATACAATAACTAGGCAAACCTTGAAACATTTCATTAATTCAACACAATTCTTTGGGTTTTTAATATATGTTTCTGTAGAGTCTTCGTCTTGTTGACAATATTTTAGAAAATAATTATTATCTAGGTTTGATTTTTGGACGCTTGTGCGTTATAGGTTTAGACTACTCCCTACCCTAAAACGTTGTCTAGCATTCATCAAATCAATGAGGTCGATTATGTGCATGGCAATCTGGCATTCTTCCATTGATTGATGGCAGTTGGCGATAAATGTCACCAAGCTATTTGATTGTCATAATTTGGTTATCATTTTAATGGCGGAACCTTTTGTCTGGGTTTTATCACTGTCTGCCATTTTTACATAAAGCCACGCTTGAATTAATTTTTTTTTGGGTCACCCCTTTATCCCGCTCATTCGTCCATACTCTTTTTTTTCTCTTTCTGTCTCTCTCTTACATAATTCACTCTCTCTCTCTCTCTGCTACACATACAAACACTGTGATTGTCATTTGGTGACCTATTACGCCACCCTCTTCCCACCACTCGATCTCTGGCGATCTTGTCTCTCACTCGGGAGGCCATTAGCGTCCCTCACCCTCCCTCCCTCTCTGGCACACACCAGGGCTCTTCCCTCTCCAGCACATAGCTCCCCTCTACCATTGGTCTCTCTTTAAGTGAGTCTCGACTTCCTGGGACGTAGCGTGAAGTCCACCGTCTCCACCAGCTACATTTCAAATGCCCAGTGACCCGCCAGTCTAGCGTAGGGATTGACTTTGGAATAGCTTCAGATCCACGGCGTCGCGTGACATTCTCTTGATGTCAGTTTGGCAGCTTTCTTCAGACGTTCTGTCACGTTGTTAGTCGACACATCATCCCTTGTGTTGTCTTGAGATTCTTGCAGTGCTCGGGAAAACGGAACCACTTCATTCATCAGCAACGTGAACGGCTTGCTGTCTATACGAAATAAACGTTCTTGTTGTTTCAACATCCCAACACAGGATTTTCATTGTGTTCTAGTGAACAAGACCTGTGACTCAAGGCTTTGGGGACTTATCGCATTTTTCAATAGAAGGACTTTGGCTTTTGACTTGAATTTAGCATCATTAAGAATTGTGTAAGATTTGAATCCAAAAGTTCGAACAATTCAATTGGCATTGGTGCAGAGTAGATCTTCTGTTAATAACTAATTACATAAATGTGTTTATTAATTTCTCTAATTCCGAAAAAAAAAAACAAAAAAAAAAACATGTCATTTAAGACAGAAAGCGGATGGGAATTTTCACTTTAGTGTGACAGCCATTAAAATGCGACTTTTGCTGGACTCAAAAGTGTGTGTTTAATAAAACTTGGTCATACATTTGGAGGAAAGCAGCACTGTCGCTGTAGAGAACTAAAAATATGTTAATTTGTGTTTGGGTGGCAATGAAACAAAATTTAATCCGTTCTACAAGTTGCGATAACTGGAAGTTTGTGAGCTCAGACAACACTGTAGAGATGGTTTCCGATTGGTCTCGAGTTAAAACAGCTCTCAGTTTCCATGGATACCACTGAGTGACTTTGACTTGCCAACTGGAAACATGCTGAGATACGTGGGATATTTCTGGAAAGAGTGTTCTGGATATTGTTTCGTAAGTAATTGTAGTCTAGGTTTATGATCCATGATTTGTAATCGAGTAATGCCTCTGCTTTCTGATACATGCAGCTTCAAGTACACTGTATCAAGGCATACTAGATCCACGTTTTCAAGCCTTATTGTACAAACTGTTTGAGATGTCAAGTAGATCTGACAATGAGTGCGTATAACTAGATCTACATTATAATAAGGCTTGTCTTCGAGTCCGAAGACAATGCAGTATTTCCCGTGGCTGCACAGCCCCAGCTGTGACCTACATATTTTGCCACATCCAGGTCAAGCATAACATTATGGAACTTAAAATAGAGATCTAATGTTAGATTTGCTCTAATCGTAGAGCAGCTTCGCACATTTCTAAATCTCAAAACATTTCTCTTTTTTCCGCACCCACTAATGGTAAGAGGTACAATGCTCTACCGTTGTTACTTTTTCCGCGTCTATGTCTGTTCTTGTTCTCAGATTGGATTAAAGGCTCTACCGTTGTTACTTTTCCGCGTCTATGTCTGTTCTCAGATTGGATTAAATGCTCTACCGTTGTTACTTTTTCCGCGTCTATGTCTGTCCTCTGTGTATGTATAAATATACATGTCTATAATACTTAAAATTGTTCTTTTTTGTTTGCTGATTAGCTATCATGTCTTGTTTGTGGGTTTTACCCAAGTAGATCAGTTGTTCAAAAATATACTTAGCAACTTAATTAGTCTGTAATGATAAGACCAGTTAGTAATATTGTCATTGTTTTATTTACTCCCCTTCTTGGACTAACACGTCGCTGTTTGTCTGGCACTTCTTTCAGTGTTTTCTCTATTCGGGAAACACATTTGAAAGGCAATTCCGACATTCCAGAGAGTGTATCCAGATATGAATCCATTACACCCCTCCCCCCGTCTCTCTCTCTCACTCTCTCACTCAGCTGATGCCAGGCAACACTCCTCGTGTACTGTCAGTCTGTTGTTACCTTGTGGTGGTAGAGAGTGCCATTGTGTCAGGTCGTTGTGCCGTGTATGTCATCTCCCAGTCGATAAAGTGTGTGTGAGAGGGGGGGCCTCATCACACGCTGCCGGAGGGAGGGATTTCTCCAAGAGATCTCTAGAACATCCAAGGCTCAAGACTTTTTGTTTTCATGCCTGACACTCTTGGCATTCAATCAGGACGTTCTGCCTTTGTTCCGTTGCATAACTTTTATATTCATTCTCATTTTCGGACATACTTTGTGCAGTGAGCGCCAGTAACTTGGGTTTTGGTTTTAAAACATGCTTGTTTCCCCTAAAGTACACGCGTGTAAGGTAAACTATACAATTAGGATTTACGCAGTGATGCCAGGACTTGGACTGAATTCTTAAACGTGACCTAACACTCGTGTGTTAATAAAAAGTATTTAAAAACAAACAAACAGCAGATGTGATAATTTGCATTGAAAGTTAAATCTAAAATTAGAAGGTTTCTCTTACTCTTTTGTTTCTTTGCATGATCGAGAGGATTGCATGTTCCCAAACATAGTTGATAGTAAAGTTCCCCTTTGTTAAGGTCATCTGTTTCTTGGCCAACGGTTAACGAGCAGGGTGTCATGTGGCCAGCACAACGACCAGTCGCCTTTACTTTCCCCAACTTGAGTCAAGTACCCTTTAAGAGTTGGGTGGACTCAGGGGCGCCCTTAAAAATCCTAAAACTCAAAATCCCAGTTTTCTCCGAGATTTGAACCCAGGACCGCAGGTTAAGCGCATAACCACTCAGCCACCGTGCGTCCATAGAGTGTGAATGCATGAAGGGATGTGCAGTTCGTGTTGAGGAAAGTTTGAACTGACAGAAACTAGATCTAGTTCTACTACTGCTGAGTAAACAGTTTGTACAGAAACACATTAAAGACAGTTGATATCAACGTTCAGCCTACAACTACGCCGCACTGCTCATGGTGAAAGACAAACGAACTTGACGCTATTTAGACAGTGTCCTTTGTTTTGATTGCATCTGACACCTCGACTTCCTTACGCTTCACGTGTTTTGAAAAAACATTGTTGGTTTTCTTTTCCATAACAGGGACATAGACAGTATACAGTCAGTGGACATATCTTGTAGACATAGACAGAATAGAGCCAGTGGACATATCTTGTAGACATAGACAGAATAGAGCCAGTGGACATATCTTGTAGACATATACAGAATACAGTCAGTGGACATATCTTGTAGACATATACAGAATACAGCCAGTGGACATATCTTGTAGACATATACAGAATACAGCCAGTGAACATATCTTGTAGACATAAACAGAATACAGCTAGTGGACATATCTTGTAGACATAGACAGAATACAGCCAGTGGACATATCTTGTAGACATATACAGAATACAGCCAGTGAACATATCTTGTAGACATAGACAGAATACAGCTAGTGGACATATCTTGTAGACATATACAGAATACAGCCAGTGGACATATCTTGTAGACATATACAGTATACAGTCAGTGGACATATCTTGTAGACATATACAGAATACAGTCAGTGGACATATCTTGTAGACATATACAGAATACAGCCAGTGGACATATCTTGTAGACATATACAGAATACAGCTAGTGGACATATCTTGTAGACATAGACAGAATACAGCCAGTGAACATATCTTGTAGACATAGACAGTATACAGTCAGTGAACATATCTTGTAGACATAGACAGTATACAGTCAGTGGACATCATCTTATAGAAATATACAGAATACAGCTAGTGGACATATCTTGTAGACATATACAGAATACAGCCAGTGGACATATCTTGTAGACATAGACAGTATACAGTCAGTGGACATATCTTGTAGACATAGACAGAATACAGCTAGTGGACATATCTTGTAGACATAGACAGTATACAGTCAGTGGACATCATCTTATAGACATAGACAGAATACAGTCAGTGGACATATCTAGTAGACATATACAGAATACAGCCAGTGAACATATCTTGTAGACATAGACAGAATACAGCTAGTGAACATATCTTGTAGACATAGACAGAATACAGCTAGTGGACATATCTTGTAGACATAGACAGAATACAGCTAGTGGACATATCTTGTAGACATAGACAGTATACAGTCAGTGGACATCATCTTATAGACATAGACAGAATACAGTCAGTGGACATATCTTGTAGACATAGACAGAATACAGTCAGTGGACATATCTTGTAGACATAGACAGAATACAGTCAGTGGACATATCTTGTAGACATATACAGAATACAGCCAGTGAACATATCTTGTAGACATATACAAAATACAGCCAGTGAACATATCTTGTAGACATATACAGAATACAGCTAGTGGACATATCTTGTAGACATATACAGAATACAGATAAGTGGACATATCTTGTAGACATATACAGAATACAGCCAGTGAACATATCTTGTAGACATAGACAGAATACAGCCAGTGGACATATCTTGTAGACATTGACAGTATACAGCCAGTGGACATATCTTGTAGACATAGACAGAATACAGTCAGTGGACATCATCTTATAGACATAGACAGAATACAGTCAGTTTTATCATCTTGTAGACACACTATATTTTATGAGATTACATAAGTTACTCCGTCTTGTTCGCGTTATTTCTCCAACTTCCAAATGTCAATCAAGTTGAAACTTTGCACAATTATCTGTTGTCAATGACAACTCACGAATTAATTAAAAAAATAAATAAATTAGTCGTAATGAATTAATGTTGTTTTATATGGGAAATGTACTATATCGGCGACGGGTGACCCTTGACAATAATCACAATAATGTTAAGAATTAGGTCATTCTTTAAAAAAATCCTAAACTAACAGTAGACTAATTAAAAACCACTTTCCATCACGGAGGCTCCATTTCGAATTCAGACTAGAGCAATTTGTTGTTGACCTCGCTTAAAACGTGCAAGAATCAGTCACCCAAAATAAGTGAGGTTTAGAAAACAAACATAGTTTTACATATTCAGCTAGTTCTTTCTTAGTGGGACGGCTACAACACCTAATCAAATGAAGACTACTAGATTAACTACATTTTCGGGGGGGGGGGGGCCGTACAAATTAAGGTAATGGTGAGGTTTATCTTTGAAGTGTGAGTTGACACTGAGGTTTACCTGGCTATTTATCTCACACTGTGGTGTTGGGCGAAGCTGAATCCAGTGTACACCCTGAGCACACGTTACATGCCAGTTTGGCTCAACTCGACTGAAAAACTGCTCCATATTAGTATCAAAGCACTTTAAAACTGTTCTGAACAAACTGTTCTGAACAATTCATTTTATTTTAAAGTCAAAGTCTGAACTTTCCTTTGACATCCTTTAAAAATAAGAGAAACCAAAAGCAAGGAACTGTCCCCATTGTTTTTAGTTGTTTATTTCCTAGCCAACAAAAAAATACTACAATTATTGGCTGTTAGACTGTTAAGTGTCAAGTAGAGGTGGCAGACAGTGAACAAGAGAAGTTCCTATAACTCACCTGTGAACATCTGTTTTTATGGGGTTTCGCTAGTGAAAAAGAAACATTTTTTTAGAGCCATCACCTAGACACGTCGTCAGTGTATTGGCCATGCTAGACCTCGGTTTACCGCTGACCTGAATTCTAACAATTAGGAAAAGGAAGTTGAGCAAATGATTAGATCCGCTTGTTCGGTTGTTGATGGCCGACTCTGTGTGTGGAAGATAGATACTCCTTTATGATGTATCGTGATGAGAGCACTCCCTACAGTAGATCCCAGTGCTTTAAGCTACAGTTAAATATAGCATCTAGTGCACGATTGGTTAAGTCCTATTTCTTTGTTGTATTGGAATTTCTTAGTGTTTTGGTTCTTCCTAGTAAACGTGATAACAAACAAAAACTTTGGAAAGTTGTTAGTTGTTATCTCACATTCCTCACAAAGTTCCTTCTCCTCTTCTTTCTTTTCCCTTCTCCTCTTCTCTCTTCTCCATTCTCTCTTCTACTCTCTTGTTTATGCTATCATCATGTGTCTGAGAGTTTAGATAAATGTGCCGTAAACTCACAGCGTATTTCGCTGAGACCAGGCGGGTCGACCTTGTTATTACTGGCAGTAAATTAGACGTAATCTTAAGGTCGTAAATCTACTCTCCTGACTTGGGCTTACATTCATATAGCTACTTCTATTAACGTCTGATTTGAAGTGGTGTGGACCTCACAGGTTTGCTTCATCTTATTGTTGATATCTAATTTGTATTTGAGGCCCCACTCAGAATTATGAAAGTTCTCAGCGAAATCTCTCACAGAATCTTCTAGTAAGTTGTGTGGTTATAAAGCTACTATATGGCGTGTTGGATGATTCCCATGTAACCCATAGTATTTTAATATACTCCTGTGTAGCACATGTTTAGTATTTGAATTCCGGTAGTATGGTATTTGGTTTCTATAGGCATTATGTTGTATGGTTAATATGAATCATCGAGTATGTCATTTGGTTTCTTTAGTTATTATGTTGTATGGTTCCTGTGAATCATCGAGTATGTTATTTGCTTTCTATAGACATTATGTTCCATTGTTCCTGTGAATCATCGAGTATGTTATTTGCTTTCTATAGACATTATGTTCCATGGTTCCTATGAATCATCAAGTATGTTATTTGCTTTCTATAGACATTATGTTGTATGGTTAATATGAATCATCGAGTATGTCATTTGGTTTCTTTAGTTATTATGTTGTATGGTTCCTGTGAATCATCGAGTATGTTATTTGCTTTCTATAGACATTATGTTCCATTGTTCCTGTGAATCATCGAGTATGTTATTTGCTTTCTATAGACATTATGTTCCATGGTTCCTGTGAATCATCGAGTATGTTATTTGCTTTCTATAGACATTATGTTCCATGGTTCCTATGAATTATAGAGTATG
Source organism: Biomphalaria glabrata (assembly GCF_947242115.1). NCBI lineage: Eukaryota > Metazoa > Mollusca > Gastropoda > Planorbidae > Biomphalaria > Biomphalaria glabrata. Next base: position 27,141,895 of record NC_074726.1, on the reverse strand, counting down.
TTATTTGGTTTCTATAGACATTATGTTGTATGGTTCCTATGAATCGTAGAGTATATTATTTGGTTTCTTTAGACATTATGTTCCATGGTTCCTCCAGTAGAATATAATGGAATGAAACAAAAAAATACACATGACTACAGCATTAAGGTGTTGATGTCTTGCATCTTTCTTCTTTTATTTCTCTCGGGAAGCTGGTTTTAACGTTGTTTTTGTTTCTTTAACGTGTAGATTATCTGAACTTTGTTGAAGACTTCTGTGATCAATCTTGGATGCATTGTCTGAAGAATTTAACACATTTTTCATGCACTATATTTAAACATTTTGATACATAGTCTGAAGAGTTCTACACATTTACCATGCACTATATTTAACCTTTTTTGATAACAGGTATGTATATGAATAGAATTTATTTTTTTTAGCTTTTTTCCTGGCATATTTCCTCAGTACACGTCTATTATGTATTTGTTATGGCCTGTTTTAATGCTGCCTTGTAATCGGAACTGATAAGTTATATAGAGACCTAAATAACGTGAAGGGGTGGGTTGTGACGGCCACTTTTTTTTTTCTTTCTCTGGGTAACTTAATACAGACCTTGATATGCTGTCAAGAGAGAGAGAGATCTGACTAGGAATGCCATTACACCTAGAGGTTGTTTTCTAGTGTGTTGATTGATCCTCGGAAACTTTTGGTTCATGTTGTGTGCCGTTGTCCGTGCAGTCTGTTCTCATTGTGTCGCGAGTTGTTGAACAAGCTGTTTAGTGTTCGGTTGTAGTTTCACTGAGGTTTACAAACATTTCAAAGATTATAATTGTTTCTTCCCTATATTCTTAAAAGCTTTTAGCTAATTCTAATTAATTATTAAGGAATAAAAAAATAATAAGAACTAAAAACTATTCGGCAGTTTGAAAATTGCGAGAAACGAACTAAATCTTAAATAATAATAATAATAATAATAATAATAATCATCTTTATTGTCCGTATGGAAATTTGTCTTACAATTTGTGCATTACACCAAACAAAAAAAACATTATAACTATAAGAAGCCAAAGTGTACATTCACACCAGTCTCACTCATAATTTACATGTGACAAAGTTTGTACCAGATTGTTCTTATTTAATGATTTGATTGCCAGGGGAACAAAAGAGTGTTTGTGTCTGTCTTTGCTATCGGTGTCTTGTATCTCTTTTGTGATGGTAAAATCACAAAATCCTGACACAAAGGGTGATTCTTTATTTCGAGGATCTTGTTAGCTTTTTTTTATAGATCTTAGCCTCGATTTGGCCTGTCGGGATGCTCCAATGTGGAAGTGACGTGCCCTGAGGAATTAACTCAATGCTGTGAAGTTCCAACATTTGTATTCTTTGACGTTTAGAAGTATGACAGTAGTTCACAATCGGATGGAGTAGTTGATGTGTTGGGCCCTAGTCGGATAGTCGCCCAATAGATGACCATTTCTAACACCAGCCCAAAGCTGCCATGTCAGCTGTTTTATCGCTTTTCGTGAGCTGCTCCACGACTCGTGGCCTTGTCACTTGTAGCTTTCTTTTCCCCTCCATAGCGGAGCCGATGTCGTCTGCTGACTACTTTCTCCCAAGTCGTGACTGGCGGCATCCGTATAATTGACGTGTCGATAAACGGCAGTATAGATCGTAGGAGGATGGCGGGCTCTCTTGGTACATTCAACAAATGGTCTTCTACCCAGTCTTGCGAGACATCGCCGTCTCCACGTGGAATTAATAAGTGCTGCAACCATCCTCGTTTTTGTTATTTTTTTTTTTGAATCAATGTGATATTGATAAAATTACATAAGGGGGAAAAAAAGGGGGGGGGTCACTTAGCATTGAAGTTTGTTGTGGAAATATATTATTATATAAGTGAGAAAACACTAGTCTTAGTAAATGTTTGGTCTATTTATACAACATTTGTGTCAAACACTAGTACTAGTAAAAGTTTGGTCTATTCATACAACTATTGTGTCAAAAACTAGTACAATGAAAGTTTGATCTCTTTATACAACTTTTGTGTCAAACACTAGTACTAATTTAAGTGATCTATTTATACAACTTTTGTGTCAAAACTTGTAGTAGTAAACGTTTGAATCTATTTTTACAACTTTTTCAAACACTAGTACTTGTAAACGTCTGGTCTATTTTGTGTCATGTATGTTGATTAAGACTTCACTCTGTATTGCTCACATACCTCAGAGAGTTTGGTGCTGTTTTTTTTTAAGCGGCCCCCGAAAGGGGAAAGACGCTATTAGTTTTGTGTGGCCTGTCTGTCCGTCCGTCCGTCCCGTTTAGATCTCAGAAACTATAAGAGACAATGAAAATTGGACATCATGATATTTTAGATCATTCAAAGTTCTGATGCAATGGCTAAGTGAACCATCTAATTTTTAAAATTATATATGCAAGCAGATTTGAAAGTTACACCACTTTTCAATGAAAATTTTCAGGGGAGGTAACTTTTTTTAAAAGGTCATGGACTTCTTCATTAATAACCCAAGCTTCATTCATAGATTCGCGCATTGGTACAAAAAATTTGCACAATGGTAAAAGTGTCAATGGATTATTATAAAATATATTTTCCATTTATTAACTAACTCATTGAATAGAATACTAATTCAAATGTTGTTTTTAAAAAAGAATTTTGATAGGAACTTCGTTTTAGTTAAAAGTTTCAAAAATAACGAACTACTTTTATAGCGCGCAGTTTTGACATATCCTCATTACAGGGACCTACATTTGTCAGTCTAAATAAGACTAAATATAGCCCAGATTTTGATATATTTATAATACATATATTATAAATGTACTGATAATTTGAACAAAATTTTAATTATTAAGGCAATAACCTATCTTCTGCATATTTTTTTATTATGTAACAATAGTATCACATTAGGTGATGATTAAGGAATGAATCGGATACGAACAGCATAGTACACCATTACCCGGTTACAAAAGGGCTACTATTCATGATCATAACATTGGCTTAGGTATAGTAGTATATAGATTAAACGTGTAAATTCATACGAGTTCTAGCCTAGATATAGTAGATTCTATAACAAGATTCTATATCTAGTTCTAGATCTAGCCTTGGATCTAGAGTCTTGATATGATATAGACTTAGATCTAACTAAGTCTAGAATAGCTAGATCTAGACTCTAGACTTAGATCTATTTCTAGATCTAGACTTAGATCTAGTTCTAGACCTAGACTTAGATCTCGAATCTAGATTTAGATCTAAAACTAGGTCTAGATCTTGCTAGATCTATGTCTAGTTTGTATGACAAATGACAAGGGAGATATTAATTTTTATTTGCGAGGGGAAAGTCTTAATGTTAAGTCGTTTATACACAATTGTAGGTCTAGCTTTTTTTTTTTTTTTTTTTCGTGTTGCCAATTTATCTAATTTTGTTAGAACAATAAATCTTTTTAAGTTTCTCTTTATTACATGTAACATGTTATTAATTTTGAATGTATGGATAAGGTTAATAATTATTATTTTTAAAAATATAAGTGTGCTTTAAATGAATGTATGGAGATGTTTTGGCTGAGGGGTAAAGAACTTGGAACCGGAAGTCCTGTGTTCGAATCCCGGTGAAGACTCTAGGTGGACCACTTCGGGGGCCGATTTTGAGTTTGTGTTTCCACACAAACTGTCTTTGTAACCTTGTTTGTATTTACTTGTTGTCTTGGGCATAGCTCAATAGAGTGATGTTGTACCGTCACTTAGCTGTCAATTATAATTGAATCTCACGAGTCTCTTCTAAGATACTTTTGAAGCATGTGTTTTGTAGTGCTAGCGAAGTTATTGGGAGCCTAAAAACAATAGAAATAAATAGACTGATAGGCAATGCTGGAAATAACAATGAGACCAGTTGTATCCTTGTATTGCACTCCACTCTGGACTAGGGCCCACATTGGCTGAAAAGTAAGGGTAGTAGTCCAGACTGAAGTGGTATTGGTTTGAAATAGATCACAATGTTTATGTTTGCACAGTGTTGAGCTTTATAGTCCATCTGTGTTCACGGACTTTATGTAGCCTCTGATTCTGACAGGTTAGAAAATGATCGCGTCTGGCCTATCTCACCTTAATGGTCTCTCTCTCTCTCTCCTCTTCTTTTCTCTCTCATCTTCTCTCTCTCTCTCTCTCCTCTTCTCTCTCTCTCCTCTTCTCTCTCTCTCCTCTTCTCCCACACACGGTGTGTTGTTCTATGTGTCATATATTGACGAGTTGGACAGCCCCTTTCATTGCTTAGTTTTGATAAAAGCACTTGTCAGGTTGTAAAATCTTGGCCGGCATTCTTTTCGTCCAATCGCGGTGTCTCTTTTATAGGTATTACCTTGACTTCAGAAGCATGCTACCAAGAGTCCGTGTTGTGTTCCAATAAACTGACGATGTAAGCGTTGCGGTAGTTGAGGGCATTTCGACTGTGACTATGTTTAGTTCATACTTCCTACCTGTGCCAGTTTAAGAATAGATCTTTGGTTTAAAGTCAAAGGTGTCAACTAGAGACGTAATGTAGCAGATCGGACTAACTGGCAAGTCTCTCAACACGAGCTTATGCTGCTCTGGGCAAGTGCTGGCCCTCAGAAGAAAACACAAAATTACTCCGGTTGTTTTCTGTTTGTTGCTTTTCTTATTGTGAAAACGGGGAATACTGGATCTCTGTACGAATGGCGCCGCAATGGGCAGATCAGTGACTAGGACAAATGGAGGTCTCTTCCTGGGTGATGTACGTCATATGTCCCTGCCGACGTCAAACGAAAGAATTTCGTGTCGAAGAGAAGATGGTAAGAAACCTGGTCACATTTGAAGGATTCGGTGTGTGTATGGAGAAATGGGGGGAGGGGGGGTCAGGATGACAGCCTTGCGTTCAGTTGCGCTGGCAGCAAATAGTTTGACGTTGGAGGCAGGGCAACCATCCTTGGTTATTTGAAGACTTATCACGGACAGGATGAGATGTTTGTCTTCTTTCAGTCCTCCTACATTAGAAGACATAAAGAAACGGTGTTAAACTGTCTGGATCTAAATACCTATGTTCAACTCTCATGCTGGAGCACACTCAAATCTGTTTTTTTTTTTTTTTTGTTGATCCAGTGGGAATAGGGGGAGAAAGTTTAAAAGTTTCTTTAGACGCTCAGCAAGCACTACTCAAGTCAAGATTTGAACCCCTTGATAGGTAGCTAAGAGGTTTCTGCCACTAGACCACTTCACATTTATAATTCACACATTCAATACCCCCCCCCCCTTTTTTTGTTTTTTTTTTTTAAATTTATATGTCACTATGTTTCTTCAAAAAACGTGTGTCACCATATATAATTATCTACATCAGTGTAGTTGTTTTTCCTGGAAAGATACATCTCCTATGTATCTCTTTTTAAGCCTCCCCCCCCCCCCCCCCTTGCTGCCTGTTGCTTCATTCCCGTTACCTTTTCATTGATCCCACACTGACGGGAAACATTTTGTTCTATGACACTTGAGCCTGGGGGGGGGCTTCTATTTACATGAGTGTACAGTGTGCTTATGTATGACTGTCATGTCATATGTCATGTGTGACAGAAAGCAGTGTTCTAAAGATGTGCAAGAATAACAAGGTAAGATCTCAGCTACATATCGACGACACTGAAAAGTTTAAAAATTGGTTCTAAATAGCATGAATTCAACAGTGATCAAATGCTACAGTGATCGCCAAAATTATTTTTTGAGTTACGAACTAACATTTTTTAAATGATGAAAAAAAAACAAAGAAAAAAAAAACCAGCCTAGGAATGGAAGCAATGTAAAGGTACACGTTTCAGACATTGCACTTTTCAGACATCTATGGAGGCCAGTGAAGCTCAACTGTCTCTGTGGCTTAGGGTTAAACAAGTGTGTCATGTTACCAGCACAGCACCAACCGACTTTACTTCCTCAATGTAGGACAGGTACCCTATAGAGTTCGGTGGACTCAGGGGCCTAAACATCAAAAATGTCAAATTCCCTATCCTTCTGGGATTCAAACACCCCTTGGTCACCTTAAAACATTGCATCACAGAATACCTATATTCTCTCATGAGTCACAAATGTATAAAAATGAGAACCACTGATATATAACTCCTCATTCTCATTTTAATAGACTGACTATAAACAGCCCTAAGATAATAAAAAAAATTTTTTTTTGGTTTTATTTTCAGGATTCCACAGCTGGGGAGAATACACCCACAGTGGAGCAGGCCTCCATCACACCTCAGGTCTCAGTGGTCACCCAAAAGATGCCCCTGGACTCCACCAATGAGGAGGAAGAGCCCATCATTGAGATGCCACCACCTATGCAGATTCAGGACCACTCATTCAAGCCAGAAGGGAAAGAGGTCTCCACAGATGATGTCACAGCCCAGTTGGTCAGTTGCCTCCTCTTTTTCTAGTTGATATTTGAACCTAATTATTATATCATGCACTAAATTAAGTTTCTCAGTGGTCATTTAATAAAGACCTCAGATCTTAACTCTTTCTCTCTTAATCAGTGATACCATCATTGATTTTACTCCATTCTGCAGCCTAATCAAGAATATTATCCTCAATCCTTAAAATGTCATTTGTTTTCTTTTGTTTCCTTCAAAATGTTTGCTTATAATTTAACCTTAAAAAAAAAAAAAAAGATTTTTTTCATTTTCAATGTGTTTTTACCAAAAACGATATTTTTAAAGACTGAGGGCTTAAAAAAAAGCTTTTTTTTTTCTATAGGCATTTTTCATACAGTGGTGACATGGGATAGTGAACTCTAGACAATTAACTGAAATGTTTTATATATGTTATATATTACATTTTGTTAAAATCTGAATAACTATCATAAAAAGACAATACTTTTTAGTTCAATTCATAAAATATTGCCTAGTCTAGTTCTAGTTCTACAGTGACTTTTCCTCAGTGGGTTAGTTTTTATTTTATTTAAACTTTTATTTCTCTTTGATAAATATACATTTGTTTTATCTAAAAATGATGTGCATTCATCTTTAACCCTATACCAAATATAACATTTTCTTATAACTAACAAGTTCAATCAGGACAGGGTAGTGAAATACATATGTGCAAAATGAATAATTCTGTGGGAACATGGAAAGTAATTGCGGAGAGAAAAGAGTTAAAACTATTTACACAAGCATTGATAAAATGGTACTATGGTGCAACTTAAGTAACATCTTGATATTAAATAACAGGTTATGTTACTTTTAATTGACCACCATAACACTATATGATGGGTTTAGTTTGATTAACAGCTGCAGTTTATATGACACTGTAATATAATGTCACAGCTAGTGTATGTAAAGCTACAGCATATATTTGTGGGGTCCAGTAACCTAATAAAATGATGACGTCAGATCTGAAATTTCAGTAATACAAATAATGTCAGATTTTACTTCATCATAAGAATCAATATTGGATGGTTTTATATAACCAGTCCTATAACTTTTTGTATAAGATATAACTGGCTGAATAGAGGTTTTCTGATCCGACAGCTCTGCTTGATTATTGAAGCATTCAGCGTATTGTTTGACTGTGTAGGGTCTAAGAAATGTTTGATTTCTAAAAAGTCAAGTATAAAGTAGGCATATTTGAGTACATGTAGAGATTTACACATACACATTTGGTGTCTACCAGGTCCCGCCTCCATAACCACCACCACCTCAAGCTACCACCACCACAATCACCACCACCACCAGCTGCCACCCCCACAAAAAAACACCACCAGCTCCCCCACCCCAACTACCAGAAACAAAAAACAAATTATTTCCCAGCCATCTTTTTATTTTATCATAAATACTACTACTTTTTTTTTGTATGTGCTCACCAGGTATCTCAGCTTTCACTCAAGCCACAGGGAGAGACCAATCAACAGATAGACAACATGGTCAAGATGAGAACAGTAAGTGTTTCTCTACATGGCCATCATGTTCACATCCTTCCTGCTTGCTTGTGTGTGTGTGTGTGTCATGAGTAACAGTATTTGTGTGTAGTTGAGTGCTACTTGTATGAGCACACAACATCAGCTTATTGTTGTGTGACCAGTCAGACACTTGTCAGCAGGCTCTACTGAAGTTTGGGGAGTCCAGTGGCTCTACTTTGAAGAATGGCCCAAACGTTCATGAAAGATAAAGTCAAAGTCTTATTTTCATTGATGAAATCTGTGACTTTCTGGGTAAGTTTGGCATCTCCATGCAATTTGAACTCAGTGACTTGCTAGTTCTTGGCAGCACTTTGGACTGTTGACTTAAAAGTGTTCAGTTAAATATATTTTATTGTTGTTCCTTTACAGTTAAATTTTAAAATGATATAGAACTATAATCTCTCAGTGGCCCCAAAGTATTAGTATTTTACACGCTATTAATCGTTTAGGTCATATGGTAAAAAATAACTTGATTTCTTTGTCGCTGGTGGTATATTCGAGAACATAAATAATTGCGCAGCATTAGGTTATAGTTAGTTTAAAACTAAGAGGACATTAAGAAGTTCCTTGAGATGCTAAAAATAGCCAGAAAGAGGCAAAGACGTAAGGACTATGTAAGGAGATGCATTAACACTTTTGGGGCCTCAGTGACTGTTGTAAATGTTTTGAAATAAAAAAATTTCTTGATGAAGTGTTCATCATCATAGCAATTCCAATTTCTAGAAAAAATGTTTTATATTTATTTAAAAAGTCTTCCTGTTTGAGGCCTCACTTTACATTAGTATCTCTGGCATTATAATGTTGTTTAAGTGATCAGAGATTGTTTTGAAGGGAAAAATCTTACGATATTTGAACAACACAATCTCAACCACAATCTATGTTGTTTGCTCTACACGAACCCATCCTTACAGAATTACCATAGCCTATAGCTAAAGTATTCTTTGCATTTTGTATAATGTCTGGTTAGCTTCATGAATTCTAGAAAGTCTACTATTGTGTATATTGTAATATTAGGGTCATAAGAAGTAAATTCATAGGTATTGATTGATTGATATGCAGAGAAGTGTGTTTATGAGAGTAACCGGTGGCTTGTCAGAAAAGAGTAAATGCTACATTATATTAGTCCTCTAATCTAAAAGTAAGATTCAATTAAAGATAAACAGAGAAGTAAGAGGTAACTATTCATGCAGCTGTGAAATCTTAACAGCCCATTAACTAGTACTCTACACCCCACACCTCAACACACACACGCATGCACTTCTAACTTTCAGCTGTGAATAGTCAACCTAAAGTATTGGAGATTTTCTTACATGGCAGAGATGTTTATGTGTCATCATTATGTGTGATGGAGAAAATTAAGGAAGTGTTGATAGACTATTTTTGTTTGTTTTAAAAAAGGTCTATGATCATTTGTTTGCACTTTTTTAGCACTGCAGCGAGGTCACATTGTTCAAAGCTCTTCTGTTTCTAGCCCAAAATGATTTGACTCTGGAGATAGCATTAGACTTTCACTCTAGGACTTTACATTTATTTCAAAACAAATGGGCAACTAACAAATGGCAATAAAAGAAGATTTGAATAAAGAATCAACTGGTACTCATTGTGATCTATTATTTAAATTTTAGCTCTATTCTTTTTCCTTTAGTTGAAGTTCAATTTAGCGTCCTTGACATTGGTTAGTTTATGGTGGAAATCTCCACTAAAACCTGTGACCATTAAATTGAGTGTTTCTGCCGTGAAAAATGGCAGAGTCTACGTTGTGCATCAAACTTTCCATTATGGGGTTTTTTAGGCTGACCTAGATAACAATCTCATGTTCGCAACATGACCTAACTCTGACCTACTAGGAAGTTGTAATACAATCACAATATGACTGTCAGTCAAGTCATTTGATTGCCTGCAGGTGATCATGACCAAGCCTTTGCAAATCCATCATAATATGTTCTCTTAGTAACTGGAGATCTACACTGCAGATTCCAGTGGTTCAAAAAGTGTGGCCCATAGAACACCTCAGATTGCCTTCAGCATTGTTTATCAGTGACACTTTTAATATTTGGACAAGACTGAAAGATGTGTCATTACCAGATGAGATCCTTAGAATAGGCAACAGAGTGCGAAACATGTCCATATTGCTCACAAAGCTGATTGTATGTTTGAGCAATGTAAACTTGTTTTGTTTAATCTTACCATCTCACTAAATGGATATCCACTAGTTTTGAATCCTTCAACTTGGCAGACCTAGCCTGAAGCACAAACTGTCTGTTTACATGACATCAGTGATAAGATGTGTTTAGAGGAGCTCTAAGTATTTCAGTTTCTTACAAGTGTATCTTAGCAGTATCTGTCACCATCACTCTCTAAACTATACAACAAGATGAAGAAGCAAGTATGATTGCACACATCTGATTGTACACTATCTTTAGCTCAAACTATCTAGAGTGGCACTTGCTACTGTCTCACTCCTAATGGATGAGTAGATAACTGGTACCAGCAATGTCTATTTCTTTTTTTTTACTTGAAACAATTTACTTGAAACAAACAATTTACTTGAAACAAACAATTTACTTGAAACAAACAATAGAGGACAATACAATCGTCTATTTTCTTACACACACTTACTAGCAGATTGGTTACAATGTCTGCTTAAGGAAGCTTGAGTCATGAGTCCGAATTTAGTTCTTTACCCTTTTTTTTTTTTTTTCATTTTAATCAATGCTTTTATAAAACGATTACAGTAAAATTCTCCCAGATAATGGTGCCCCCCCCCCCCAAAAATAATTTTAAAAATTCCCCAACTGGTCCAACTAAGTGATAGGATCATAGCGTATTGAGAAAGCTAAAAGCATGAAATAGCACTAAACAATAACAATAGGTACAAATATTTCTAATGGCTCAGATTTATAGTTGTTGGTCTAGATCTATTACAAACTTTTACTACATGACTGATCCAACTAAGTGATGCAACTACACTTCGTATAAGCTTTTATTTTTATTTTTTTATGGATTTTTTTTTTTTGCTTTCTTTTGTCAGGTAACTCAATCTTGATTTTTTGTTTTTTTTGTCAAGGATCCGTCCATTGACTTAGAAAGTGGCAATTCTTCACGAAGTGAATTAAACCCAGGGATGCAGGGTGTCAGCGGTGAACTGAGCCAGGCTGACGAGATGCTGAACCCCAAAGAAAGCCAGGAGGAGGAGGAGGAAGATAAAGGAGACAATGAGAATAAAGATCTGGAGGCAGAGAAAGCAAAGTTCCTCAAAAAGAGACAGTGAGTACATGTTTATTGCTAATAATGTTGTACATTAAGTTTGCTAAATATATATGAAGATGGAATGAACAGACACTTTTAGCATTCATTGATAGCTAAGCATGTTAGCATAATTAATTTCTAGATGTTATTTATTGTTGTTGTTTGTGTTCATTAATGTGGGTCACATATTTTAGTCTTCTCATAAAAACATAGTACAACTGACAATGTAAAAACATAGTATAGATGACAAACTTAAAACATAGTATAGCTGACAATGTAAAAACATAGTATAGCTGACAATGTAAAAACATAGTATAGCTGACAAACTTAAAACATAGTATAGCTGACAATGTAAAAACATAGTATAGCTGACAATGTAAAAACATAGTATAGCTGACAATGTAAAAACATAGTATAGCTGACAATGTAAAAACATAGTATAGCTGACAATGTAAAAACATAGTATAGCTGACAATGTAAAAACATAGTATAGCTGACAATGTAAAAACATAGTATAGCTGACAAAGTAAAAACATAGTATAGCTGACAATGTAAAAACATAGTATAGCTGACAAAGTAAAAACATAGTATAGCTGACAATGTAAAAACATAGTATAGATGACAATGTAAAAACATAGTATAGCTGACAATGTAAAAACATAGTATAGCTGACAATGTAAAAACATAGTATAGCTGACAAACTTAAAACATAGTATAGCTGACAATGTAAAAACATAGTATAGCTGACAATGTAAAAACATAGTATAGCTGACAATGTAAAAACATAGTATAGCTGACAATGTAAAAACATAGTATAGCTGACAATGTAAAAACATAGTATAGCTGACAAACTTAAAACATAGTATAGCTGACAAAGTAAAAACATAGTATAGCTGACAATGTAAAAACATAGTATAGCTGACAATGTAAAAACATAGTATAGCTGACAATGTAAAAACATAGTATAGCTGACAATGTAAAAACATAGTATAGCTGACAATGTAAAAACATAGTATAGCTGACAAAGTAAAAACATAGTATAGCTGACAATGTAAAAACATAGTATAGCTGACAATGTAAAAACATAGTATAGCTGACAATGTAAAAACATAGTATAGCTGACAAAGTAAAAACATAGTATAGCTGACAAACTTAAAACATAGTATAGCTGACATGTAAAAACATAGTATAGATGACAAACTTAAAACATAGTATAGCTGACATGTAAAAACATAGTATAGATGACAAACTTAAAACATAGTATAGCTGACATGTAAAAACATAGTATAGATGACAAACTTAAAACATAGTATAGCTGACATGTAAAAACATAGTATAGATGACAAACTTAAAACATAGTATAGCTGACAAAGTAAAAACATAGTATAGATGACAAACTTAAAACATAGTATAGCTGACATGTAAAAACATAGTATAGATGACAAACTTAAAACATAGTATAGCTGACATGTAAAAACATAGTATAGATGACAAACTTAAAACATAGTATAGCTGACAAAGTAAAAACATAGTATAGATGACAAACTTAAAACATAGTATAGCTGACATGTAAAAACATAGTATAGATGACAAACTTAAAACATAGTATAGCTGACAAAGTAAAAACATAGTATAGATGACAAACTTAAAACATAGTATAGCTGACATGTAAAAACATAGTATAGATGACAAACTTAAAACATAGTATAGCTGACATGTAAAAACATAGTATAGATGACAAACTTAAAACATAGTATAGCTGACATGTAAAAACATAGTATAGATGACAAACTTAAAACATAGTATAGCTGACATGTAAAAACATAGTATAGATTACAAACTTAAAACATAGTATAGCTGACATGTAAAAACATAGTATAGATTACAAACTTAAAACATAGTATAGCTGACATGTAAAAACATAGTATAGATTACAAACTTAAAACATAGTATAGCTGACATGTAAAAACATAGTATAGATGACAAACTTAAAACATAGTATAGCTGACAAAGTAAAAACATAGTATAGATGACAAACTTAAAACATAGTATAGCTGACATGTAAAAACATAGTATAGATGACAAACTTAAAACATAGTATAGCTGACATGTAAAAACATAGTATAGATTACAAACTTAAAACATAGTATAGCTGACATGTAAAAACATAGTATAGATGACAAACTTAAAACATAGTATAGCTGACATGTAAAAACATAGTATAGATTACAAACTTAAAACATAGTATAGCTGACATGTAAAAACATAGTATAGATGACAAACTTAAAACATAGTATAGCTGACATGTAAAAACATAGTATAGATTACAAACTTAAAACATAGTATAGCTGACAAAGTAAAAATATGGCTTGCTGAAAAACATTACAAAACTGTTAACTGTTACTGCTCCAACATAGTACAGGAAGTTGACACTTTGAGTATATCTTGCGGATTCTGCATAAGATTGCCATTGTAACGGACGGTAGGCCTATTTCCTATAGTTTTAAGTTGGTAACTCATCCACATTATTTAGGTCATCTCATGTCCATTGAAAGAAATTTTAGATTAGACCAAAAGAAAAGAAAAGGAATGAAAAGGGAGAGGGGTGTGACTACATAGCTTTGAACCTACAAATAAAGCCTTTATTAGTTTTTTCTATTAAAATACAATTATTCTTCATCTTTATAATGAAAGTCTCAGGAAATTTTTTTTATGTTTGGAAATGTTACAAGTGTTTGAGAGTATACATTTAGTATGTATTAGCTCTATATGTTTTGGACTGTTACAGGGTGTGAGAGTATAGTTTTAGTTTATACCATGACTTTATATTTGGAAATGTTTTAAGTGTTAGAGGCTATAGTCTTAATATATATATTAGCTTTAGTGTATATAGTATAGAAATTCTGTTCAGTTTTTGAGTTTTCAAAATCAACTTAGTGCACTTCACTGATAACAAAACCACTTGGAACTGTTGTCAAGTAAGACACTTGGATAGATTGCAGCATTCTTGTCTAGTTGTGCTTGTTTGATACAACACATTTCAAGGTTGAGGTCAATGACACCTATACCAGGATGTAAAACACAAACTGTTGTTTTTTTTTCAAAAGCAGCACACATAGAGAAAAAAAATGTTGTTTTTTTAAGTTGAATTATCATCAAGGCAATGAATTTGGCAGAGGATCAACCTCTGCATGGCATCCAATTGTTGGAGAGGATATCAGAGCCAGAGGAGCAGAATAGGCTGCAGGCTTGAGAGCAAACTAGAGTGTTTCATGAACCAGTTGCTATCACTATAACGTTTCATGGTTAAGCCAACTGCAGAACTGTAATATACACTAATATACACTATAGGAAAAAAAAAAACATTTTTCATAGTCAATAGGATGCCTAAAAACTATGTCTTAAATACTCACATTTTTCAATGAAAAAAAAAAAATCAATATCAAAGATTCTTATTTTTTAGTTAATTTTATTTCTCTAATAGTCTCTCAGTGATATTTTTGAAATATGTATAAAACTTAGAAGCCAAACATTAAGTTACTCCTGAAGCTCAAATATGTATCAGCATGTGATGCTTTAATGTTGTTGTTGTTGTTTTTTTTTGGGGGGGGGATGTTTTCATCCTATAAAGATGGTATTGTAAGAAAAAAAGGTAATTAAAAAGTCCATTGAAGCAAGTCCTTAGAAAGTGCTTGAGGAAACCGAGGGTTAATTACAATTTGGCTTGGGGACTGGCCTCTCCAGGGGTGGCGCTGGGTGAGGCGTAACTAATGCAGACACTGATGGCACTATTGAAGAAAAATATTTCTTGGGGAGACAATAGACTGGGGAGGGGTGGGGAGAGTTGCCAGCAATGGTTAACACAATTATGTTTTTATGTTCACAGATTTGTGGTCCAGGAACTCTTTGACACAGAGAAGGATTATGTTAAAGATCTAGCCACTATTGTGGATGTAAGTCCATTCAACTTATTAAGCACCTCTCGTTATTGGTGTTTCCAGACTTATTACATTGCTACTCACTCTGTCTTCACTAAAACAATGTCTACTCTGTATGTCTTCTATTACCACTGCTAAGTGAAGATACTCATTTCTTTCCTCTTCTCATCTACTTCTCATCTACATGTCTTGTGTATTACAAGATACAAGTCTATTCTGGCTTCTCTTTTAGGCATCCCCCCCATCCTTATCTAAATGAAGATACACATCCCTATCTAATTGAAGATACACATCCCTCATCCCTATCTAATTGAAGATACACATCCCTCATCCCTATCTAATTGAAGATACACATCCCCATCCGTTATCTAATTGAAGATACACATCCCCCATCCCTAAGTAATTGAAGATACACATCCCCCATCCCTATCTAATAGAAGATACACATCCCTCATCCCTATCTAATAGAAGATACACATCCCCCCATCCCTTATCTAATAGAAGATACACATCCCCAATCCCTTATCTAATAGAAGATACACATCCCTCATCCCTATCTAACAGAAGATACACATCCCCCATCCCTTATCTAATAGAAGATACACATCCCTCATCCCTATCTAACAGAAGATACACATCCCCCATCCCTTATCTAATAGAAGATACACATCCCCAATCCCTTATCTAATAGAAGATACACATCCCCCCATCCCTTATCTAATAGAAGATACACATCCCCAATCCCTTATCTAATAGAAGATACACATCCCCCCATCCCTTATCTAATAGAAGATACACATCCCCAATCCCTTATCTAATAGAAGATACACATCCCCCCATCCCTTATCTAATAGAAGATACACATCCCCCCATCCCTTATCTAATAGAAGATACACATCCCTCATCCCTATCTAACAGAAGATACACATCCCCAATCCCTTATCTAATAGAAGATACACATCCCTCCATCCCTTATCTAATAGAAGATACACATCCCTCATCCCTATCTAACAGAAGATACACATCCCCAATCCCTTATCTAATAGAAGATACACATCCCCCATCCCTTATCTAATAGAAGATGCACATCCCCAAGCCCTTATCTAATAGAAGATACACATCCCTCATCCCTATCTAATAGAAGATACACATCCCCAATCCCTTATCTAATAGAAGATACACATCCCTCATCCCTATCTAACAGAAGATACACATCCCCCATCCCTTATCTAATAGAAGATACACATCCCTCATCCCTATCTAACAGAAGATACACATCCCCCATCCCTATCTAACAGATGATACACATCCCCCATCCCTTATCTAATAGAAGATACACATCCCTCATCCCTATCTAACAGAAGATACACATCCCCCATCCCTTATCTAATAGAAGATACACATCCCTCATCCCTATCTAACAGAAGATACACATCCCCCATCCCAATCTAACAGAAGATACACATCCCCCATCCCTATCTAACAGAAGATACACATCCCTCATCCCTTATCTGTGAGAAGATACGCATTCCCCCATCCCTAACTAATTGAAGATAGCTATCTATTATATGCAATTGCCTATACATTTCTTCTTGACAAGAACCCATCCCCTTCCTAATGGCAGATATTCTTCTCTTCAACTGACTTGTGTGTCCTCTTTACTTAAGCCCACTTTCTCTCCCTAATTGAAGCTATTCTATATTTGACCTAACTACCCATATCTGCCACTCCCTCCCCCTTATTTCTGTTTGTTCAATCTGTTCATGCCATCTTAACTGCTCAACAAATTCTGCCTCTGACTTAATGTCTTCTTTACTTCCCCCCCTCCTCATTGTTCCTGCTGTAATCTACACATAATCAATACATGTGCTACAGATTCTATTTTTAGCCACATTCCATCACTCCAGCAAGTGTATTTACTTGTAGATTATGGCCTCCACTTGAACAGATTCAATAGTAATAGAATCAAACTGACATTTATTATGTTTGAACATTCCAACATGCTGCCATTCATGGGATGAAACAAAGTGTTTGATTTGAATTACTAGAGTTCACACAATTGCACTATTGTTGTGCAAGATTTTTATTTGTTGTAAATCTGTCAGAGATTAGGTATTTTGTCAAGTTTGCCCTTTCAGACCTTGTTGATTTAATAAAGCAGTTAATGTAAACTCATCTCTTTCTTGACTAACGTTTGTCATTTACCCATTAGAGTTGGGTGGACTCAGGGCGTTCAAAAGTTCAAAATCCTTGTCTCACTACGATTCAAACCCAAAACTCTTTGGTCTACCAGTCATCCAGCAGACTCCTAAGTTCTGTTGCTGTATAAAAAGCGACGAGTGTAGGCTTACAAAATAAAGCTGAAATTACACTCTGCTTCATTGTTTCTTCTGAACAACTGGATTGATGGACAAGGAAAATGTTTTTACATCCTTTTTGAAGCTGTTGTCCAACACAATTATTGAAAGTCATTTCAACAGCCTTATAGCTATCCCCTGATAGACTCCACTGATATATGACACTATAGGATGTCTGCGTGATAGACTGCTGATATCACACTATATAATGTCTGTCTGATAGACTCTGCTGATATCACACTATATTATGTCTGCCTGATAGACTGCTGATATCACACTATTTGATGTCTGTCTTTGAAGTCATCAGCTTTGAGGAGAGTGTTAGGAAAGAAATTTAAGCCATAAATTATAGCCCAGGCTATTTTCTTAATTTTTCTAGATAAACTGCATTTGTTTTAACACTCATTGACCAGCATTATTTGAAATGTTAAAATTAAGAATACCAAATGTCATCAGGTATTATCTGGTTAAATTATATCAATATATGTTGTGTTATATGGTTGTGTACATTCAAAGGTGACTTGGCTGTATGTCTGTGTTTCTTTGACAGGGTTATATGACCTACATGAGAGACAACCCACTGCCTGCTGAGATGGAAGGCAAAGATAAAATTGTATTTGGAAACATTCACCAGATCTATGATTGGCACAAAGAGTGAGTCTTTACATGTACTGTTATTTCATACAATGTTAACCAGACGTCTCCTCACTCTCAATTTGACTGACACACAAACTTCCAGAAATTAAGTATTCTTCTAAATCATTTGAGACAGAATAAGGGATTAAGTGTTTAGACACTCGTACCTCAATTCCAATTAGTTTCATCCCTGTATCTTTTAACTTTATGATCATTCAGTGGAACTCTGCCCTCAAAGATCAATCTGACGAATAAATTTAATTTTTAGTAGAATGGAAAGTTCAGGTTTCTGTTTTTAGTTTATGCTGTTAATCAAATTTTGAAGTATCTTGTTAAGCAGGTTCCACAATACAGTGGTCCCTTGACTCTTGCAGGATTAACTTGAGAGGAAATTCTATATCACAGTTTTTCTAAAAAATATTTATGAAAAAATATACTCTCCTTTTTTTTTTTTAGTACTTCGGGGTTTACTGCGGCCATCCACTGTATATATTTTATGAATATTACATTTAAAAATTCCCAAAATTGCATTAAAATCACAAAACTTCTTTTAAAAAAATTTTCAAACATTAATTTTAACACTAAAATGTTCATTCTATAGTAACAATAGTAAGTAACATTCTACATACCATTTTTTTAATACTGTAATGCAACATATAGTACAGTGCCATTTGACACTTTAAAAAATTACTGAACATTTAAGGAGTGTTTTAAAAGAAAAAGCTTGAAAAAGTTATTGTCAGATACCCACTAGTCAGGTTGACTTTAGGATGTCCTAATCTTCACCAGTAATCAAACTTGTGACCTGACCCAATGGTTCAAAAGCCAAGCACATTATCATTAAACATGAATGAAATCAATGATTTAGGGGTTGTGATGGTCACTCTGTCCATAAGTACCAAAGTGTTAGTGTAAGTTTGTTATGATAGAACTTATTTTCATTATTTTTTGACCTAACATGCATTCTGCTGTTTTATCCCAGGACCATGTTGTCAGAACTGGAGTCATGTTTAACAAACCCAAACAAAGTGGCATCTATATTTATTCGTTATGTAAGTTTTATAATAGTCTCAGCAATTTAACATTAAGAACATTTATAAAGTTATATGCCTGTATCTTTCTCATTTAAATGGTAGTTGTTGTTTTTTTGCACTAGATACTTTTTATTTATGTTTGTTTTTTATATTGATAACGTGACCTTGGCTTTAATTTCAATGGCCAGTAGTCTTGTAGAGGGGGAGTATTATATATGTCCACCAGTGTCTAGAGCTCTGCCTTCTTTAGGTATCCTATCTGTCCACCAGTGTCTAGAGCTCTGCCTTCTTTAGGTATCCTATCTGTCCACCAGTCTCCAGTGCTCTGCCTTCTTTAGGTATCCTATCTGTCCACCAGTCTCTAGAGCTCTGCCTTCTTTAGGTATCCTATCTGTCCACCAGTGTCTAGAGCTCTGCCTTCTTTAGGTATCCTATCTGTCCACCAGTGTCTAGAGCTCTGCCTTCTTTAGGTATCCTATCTGTCCACCAGTGTCTAGAGCTCTTAAGTGTTTTGCCCAAAGTGAGGACTGTGTATTCATTCTTGTCTTTCTATCATTTGTTTTTCTTCTTCCTGGTTATATACCTTGGTGGAATATATTTTTATGTAGTGACTGTGATGTTATAGTAGATGTGTGCACAGACAGGTTGAACATGTTGTGTCTTACTAAAAACTCTCTCTTTGTCCAGGAGAGGAGGCTGTACATGTATGTGAAATATTGTGAGAACAAACCAAAGTCTGAATATGTTGTGTCTGAATATCTGGACACTTTCTTTGAGGTAAGTTCTCAGACTGAACATCAGCTGTATATGTTTAGCTCTCTTCCAGCAAATTAGAACCTTCTGTAACCTAAGTTCTACAATTTTGACAATCATAGTCATTGTTCAGACTTGATAGGAAAAAAATTTCAAATCAAGTATTTCTTATTTTAAACTGAAAGAAAGAAATAAAACTATTTTTGAATCAGTTTTTTATTAGAATTCCTGGACATAATAAGAGACATTTATGAAGATTCAGTTTTAACTATTAACTCCAAACAATTCATAAATGGTTTAAGTGCTAGTAAATCTATTAGGATGGCCATTTACTTTTTATAAAATGACTAATAGATATAATTTACTTTTTTTTTTCAGGAAGTGCGGCAGAAATTAGGTCATCGCTTAATGCTGCCTGATTATTTAATTAAACCAGTCCAAAGGATTATGAGATATCAACTTTTGCTCAAAGTAGGTCAAATTAATTAAGTAGTTAACTAAGTAAAGCAAATTAGCATGACTATATTTGATTCAGAAATTTCAGTTTGTACTACAATGTTATCATCTGTGTTACATTGAGTTTTGTCCTATTCACTTAACTATGCTTGTCACAGTTGTCCAGCACTTTTTTTTTTTTACATTTTATTAACATAACTCATTTCTCTTTATTAAGTATATATAGGAACGATAAATTGGATAGTAAATGAAAGACATATTTTCGTTTGAAACCTTAGTTTACATTTAATATTTCTGCACATGCCTTACTGAAAGCTCCAAATGCTAGCAAGATTTACTCCATTACTATATATATATATATAATGTAAGGGTAAGATATGTCCTGAATAAAAATCAAAACTGTTTGACCAATCTTGAAAAAAAATGACATTAATGTTCCTTAGATCATGGCGGAGACCGTAGTGTATGTTTAATGTCCCTCCACAGCCTTAGGGCCGTAAAGATAAAACAATATAAAATACCTAATCTCTATTAAAGAACGAACCTTTTTAACAAATCAGGTAAGCCTGTTTCCATAGTATTTTATATTCGATATGAATATGTCGGCTGAATGGGTAAATCCATTTTCACATTCAACTTTTTTTTCATGGCAAAATAAAAAAAAAAAATGTGAGGTGACATGCTCCATGTTTGATATAGATCTAAGTCCAATCCAGGGCATCAATACCACACAAACCAAGGCCTGTAGGCTGCCAGTCATATCCAGCTTGTATATATAAATTATATCTAGTTACTTTCATATTACAGAACTATGTAGTTACTCTGGAAAGTTATTTTGCATTAAAACATCACTGAATTTCTGTTTGTACAGTGAATGATACTGATGCTGTGGCTTTCATATATATAAATATATATATTAGCAAAAAAACGTAACCCAATATACAAATACATAACATATAAAATGCTTAGAAAAACACAAATTAAAAACATGTATGTTGTGTATCCTCAACTGTATCTTTACAGCATTGAGTTTAATGTTGTGTAACCTAAACTGTATTGTTCTGATCACATCAGGATATTCTCAAGTATACTGAGAAAGCTGGTGAGGACACCACAGATCTGAAGAAAGCCTTGACTGTCATGTGTATAGTTCCTAAAGCAGCCAATGACATGATGCAAGTGGGACGCCTGCAAGGCTTTGAT
This sequence comes from Biomphalaria glabrata, assembly GCF_947242115.1. Taxonomy (NCBI): domain Eukaryota; kingdom Metazoa; phylum Mollusca; class Gastropoda; family Planorbidae; genus Biomphalaria; species Biomphalaria glabrata. The sequence goes on along the minus strand of NC_074726.1, from coordinate 27,120,338 downwards.
GTATGTATAAACTTTGTGGCACCTACTGTAGTTTTATTTTCCTTTGCATTATTTTTTTTTAAATTGTTGACATGTTAGGATAAGATCATTTGTATTGGTCCAATCAAATGGAAATTCAGTTTGACTACAATTGACCACCTCAGCGTAACCTACCGTAACAATAACAATATAGATGCAAATACAAACAACATTCACACATGAAACACATACACACTTACAACCAGCGCTTAATGACTTCTATGTACTTCTCAATGACGACAGATAACCTTGTAACACTCTTACCGAAAGTGGATTTTCGGATGTTCCTTCATAATTGAAAATAATCTACACTCTAGCCCAGACCTCATGCTGGATAACAGGGTATGGCAGTGGGCAGGTTATGAATCCGGGACCATTGAGATGACCGAAGGAAAGCTCAGTTCGCATACCACTAGACCAGGCCACCTCTTTTCCTGTCTTTTTTTTTCTTCTCCCTCTTTTGTTATCCTTTTTTTTAAAAAGCAAAAGAAAACTCACTTGGTTGAAAATCTAAAGCAGTGTTCAAAATGTGTACACAAAAAAGTTATACATTTAGATTATGGATATTGAAATGACTTAAATATCCACATTCTGTTCTATGTACATGTTTATATACCCTGTCTGCTGTAATGTATAGAGAAAAGCCATGCAAGTTTAACTTTTTTTCTTTGTTTAACCAGGGTAAAATTACTGGCCAGGGAAAATTGTTGCTCCAGGTAAGATCACATGCAGTTTATAAACTTAAAAGATTTTTTTGTATGTCATAACAAATTTGAACTGTGTAGTTATGTATGCCTAGAAATACATTGGCTCCGTACTTTGAATTACTATTTTAATCTCTGTGCCAACTTAGAAGAAAAAAAAGAATTTTTGACCTATGTTTTGTCATAAATTTTTTGTGAAATATTTTTGAAAGTTAACATGGCCATATAATGATAATAATAATAATAATCTTTATTGTCCGTAAGGAACTTTGTCTTACAATTTGTGCATTACACCAAACAAAACATTATAACAATAAAAAAAAAAAAATGTACTTTCACACCAGACTCTCTCATAATTTACATGTGAAAAGTTGAAAACACTGTTAGTCTTTATTGAGCTCTATTGTCAGTATTTGCAATTCAAACCAAACATTTGTTATTGTTTTTAGGATACACTAAGTGTAGCAGAAGTGACCTCTGCCGGGCAGCAGAAGTTCAAGGAGAGGAGAGTTTTCCTTTTTGAACAGATGATTATATTCAGTGAGATGATTGAGAGAAAAAAAGGAATGTTCTCCAATGCGACCTACATTTATAAGAACAGTCTCAATGTAAGTTGTTACATGGTCAGTCATTCTTTACTCTTGTCTGACTGGATATGGTGGAGGCGTGGGGTGGCTGAGGGGTAAAGCGTTTGGCTTACGAACCAGAGTTCAAATCCTGGGTGAAGACTGGGTTTTTTAATTTCAGGATCTTCGGGCGCCTCTGAGTCCATCCAACCTGACATTAGTTGGGGAAAAGTAAAGGCTGTTAGTCATTGTGCTGGCCACATGACACCTTCGTTAACCGTAGGCCATAGATCCACAAGGTCTGAAAGGGGAACCTTTACCTTACCTTACAGGATGTTGATTTATTTCTTAGACCAAGAACAGTCTCAATGTCAGTTGTTACACTGTCATTCATTCTTTACTCTTGTCTGAATACAAGGGCCAAAAAAGTGGTTGTATGTGGTTGGGGTGTATTAAAGACTGATTTAAATAATCTTGTTTTAGTAATACTGTGTGTTTTTCTTTTCCAGGTGAATAAAATGTCATTGATTTGCAATGTGGATAACGAGCCACTTCGGTTCCAATTAAATGATCGCACACCTGGCTCAGATGTACGAATGATTATCCAGGCCAATTCAGAAGAAAACAAAGAGACCTGGGTCAGACAAATCCAGTCCATTCTGGACATGCAAAAAAATTTTCTTTCAGGTACACAAATATTTAGTGAAATAATATGCCGTTTTCTTTAATGGGAATTCCCCCAAGAGATAAAACTAAGTTCTGAAAAGCTGTGGTGGTGTAGGGTGTATAGACGAGAGTTTGTTCTCTTATCCCTGCATGGGCTGGTCAAAACTCTGAGGGGAAGGTGAAAAGGAAACTTACATCTTTTTTGTGGGATGATCAAGTATGAGGTGAGCTTGGTATCTGGTCAATAAGTGATTTGGCTGGTACACAGGTTTATGGTGTCAGTCCTTTTCAGAGCTTACTTTTGTTGTGCCATATGTTCTTCACCTTCTCTGAGTAACTATTGTACTGCCATTACATTTTTCATACCATGTTTATTTGATGGAAGGTTAACATGCCTACACGTTGCTCCAAACTACTGAGGGTGGGTGAGTCAAACATTGCAATGGATAAGAGTTAACAAAATGTGGGTCGCTATTCAAATCTCTGACTAAATATGGACCACAGTAATGGTTTCAGCTGGAATCTCTGACTAAATATGGACCACAGTTATAGTTTCGGCTGGAATCTCTGACTAAATATGGACCACAGGGATGGTTTCTGCTGGAATCTGTAACTAAATATGGACCACAGTTATGGTTTCTGATGGAATCTCTGACTAAATATGGACCACAGTGATGGTCTCTGCTGGAATCTCTGACTATTAAAATATGGACCACAGTGATGGTTTCTGATGGAATCTCTAACTAAATATGGACCACAATGATGGTCTCTGCTGGAATTTCTAACTAACACTTACTTTTGATTAGTATGATAGATAGTTGTACATAATATTTTCACATTTTTAATTCCTTTTTTGTTTTAAACAATACATAATGTGTATTTTATTGTAGCCCATTATGTGTGCTTTTCTTAATTAAATAATTGATTTTAATTGAACTATTTTGTTTTGTCTCTAGCACTCCAGTCTCCCATAGCATACCAGAAGGAACTCAGTAAAGAATTGTAAGTCTATCTATGTTCTGATTTAACCTGTTCACATATTGGTTCATGGTGCAGTGGATCTCCAGCTAGTGTGGGTCCACTAGTTGTTCCTCTAGTAACTTTCATATCACAGCACAACAGCACATTGCTGTTATTGTTAGGAACTAGTTTACATTAAAATGTCACTGGATTTTTGTTCCTATATTCAATGATACTGATACTGGGTCTGTCAAAATAGTAAGAAGGACGTATGATTATTTATTTTAGTTAGTCGTTCCGTATCAGTTTAGTTCTGAGTGAGATAGTCCATCCATTATTTTTAATGAAGATATGTAGGCAATGTTACTGTCAAAGCTATGACATAATTAGTTGGAGCACTGCTGCACCATTTTTTTTAATTATTTGATATTTTTGTCTCCCCTTATTTTGGTATGTCATATGTTCAAGATGATGTCAATACTTGAAGTTTAAACCTAGAAAAGATCATTCTCAAAGCATGGAAACTTTAAGATTTCTAATAAGTTGAATGTAATGTACATAAAATCTCAGATTTGCATGTTGGAAAGAAATTATTTCTTTCTAATTTATATAAACATATCCTACTGTGAATGTCTTATCTTTTTTCTGTAGGACATAGTATGGATGTTATATTAAAATATTTTTAATGAATTAAAAGAATAGCTATTGTTTTATTGCTAATACTAAACAATACGATAGTAAAAAAAAAAAACCAGCTTTCACTTACCTTGTGTGAAATATTTTGAACCTCTGTTAAGTTTCTATTTTCATTGCAGCGAAATATGATTTATTCAATTATGCTTTATCTCCACAGTTTTGTCTTGGACCCTGTCAAACTATTAAAGTAAATCCACATTCCTATAATGCCACTGTTTTCTGTAGTTCTCACTAATACTTTCTCAACACTGTCAATGTCTTAACTCACTCAATGTAGGAAGCACTGCCTCTTTGTGGTAGAGTTTCTTACAGTGTTGATTCAATCACTCAGTGTTTACACTCCATTCTTAGATACAGTCAATGTTTTAACTCGATCAATGTAGGAAGCACTGCCTCTTTGTGTTAGAGTTTCTTACAGTGTTGATTCAATCACTCAGTGTTTACACTCCATTCTTTGATACAGTCATTGTTTTAACTCGATCAATGTAGGAAGCGCTGCCTCTTTGTGGTAGAGCTTGTCTCACGCTAAACAGATGTCGAGGGGATTGTTTCCTGTCTCTATTGATTTCCTCATAAAGTAAAGTGTTTTAAATCTTTTTTTTTTTTTACTTTCAATCTGTTAGCGGGTGAACTTTTTTTTTCCCAAATACCTACTCTGATTTGTGTTAGCTGATCATATTTACTTGTGTTTCTGAGAATTGACCAGTTCAACTCATGTATCAGAAGTCTGACCACTTGAAATTGGGTCAGATAATTTATATTGAAGACTTCATTCACTTTCTTCAAAGACTTTGTCTAATCTAATGTCTTGCACACTTCAGTACCAGCAACATGTGCATGGGAGAAATAACTAAACAATCTAAATAAGACATTTTTTTACAACTCAGCAGACATCTGTTTAGAATGAAATCTCCTACTTAAAACACTATCTTATTAAGTCAGGAACAACAGTTCTAACAATTCTGAAGTCATCTGCTTGTTGTGCTGGGCACTGTCACCTTTGCTGTCTCATTGTTTAAAAAAACATATCTTAGGTGTATGCTCCATGCTTTGAGAATGATTTTCTAAGGGGGGGGGGGCATCTCAAGAAGACAAGGGGAAATAGCCAAAGTAAATGTTGTAATTCTCCTGTTTGTGATCATGCATGACATCAAGAAACAGCATTGACTAGCCACCAACAAATAGCATGGTTGTTATTCTCATTTATTTCAATCATTTACTTCCATACTTTATATACAATGTGTCAAATAGACATTTGTTCTTTTTAACTCTTTGTCTCTGACATTATCTATTACTTTGTTAAAGAGTTATTCTTAGTGCCCTTTTTGTTGAATGCACAAAAAAGTATAGGTTTTAAACTTAAAGCATTTATGTGTTGTCAGGAAATTTTAGGCATGTGAGAAAATTAAACTCAAATATAGCCCCCCCCCCCCCCCCCCAAAACCCCCTCCCCAAACATACAATTTTTAAAAAGTCTGTTTAAAAAAAAAGAAAAGAAAAGTACTCTATGTTTTAAATTAATGGTTAGTAAGAATGTAAAATAAAATTTTGGCCAGTTGGTTACAAAATTCCAAGTAACATAGAAATAACTTTGTTAAAGTAAATGAAATAATTTAAAAAAAAACATTTTACTCATATTTTTCCATCTATTAAAAAAGAATATGAAACAAAGACAGTCTGAACAGTTTGTTCCCATATTATCACCGTTAAAAAAAACCAAGAAAAACTCATCCTAATACTGTTGGCCACTATTTTACATCTAGAACATCGTGACAGTAATTTGACCTTTTTGAATTGATCAGTTAATAAATCTGGGGTTTTGTTTTTGTGCACATAAAGAGAGAAAGAAAAACACACACTATTTTCCACTTGAATCTCTAGAATGGCTGGCCATGTCGTATGCACTTTGGACTGTCTTTACAATGGTTCAAAGTTAAAAACACAAGAATCAATTTAAAAAATTAGTTACTATGGTTTATTTGTGATAAATTATTTTGTTTGGTATATCGAACAAGGGAAAGAAATTGTAATAGACTGAAGCGGTGGTATAAGCTGAATTAGTTCTCTTTATAGGTCATCGTCTGAGTCTTAGTGAACACAGTCCTGAGAAATAGTTGAGACTATAGAAACAATAGAAAACTAAACAATTTTCCCTGTTCATAAGCTCTACACTAGCAGAGTGGTTACAGTTATGGTTTGAGAAACCTGAGAAGGCTTTAGCCATGAATTTGAATTTAGATTGTTCCCTCTTTTATTTTTTAAGTTTTTTTTTATTGTTAGTCTAAATTTATTACAAATTAAATTACATGACTGATCCAAACTAATTGATACAATTACACTTAATTTAACCTTTGTGTTTTCAAAAAGTATTTTTTTAAATATTTTCTTGTTTCACTAAGATATTCTATATTTTTTTTTAAATAAAATAAAAAACCCAAGTTGTCTTAATGCACCAATTGTTTTGTCCAACAGAAACATTCACAATGTCAAGGTTATACTGGAGACAAAGAGTTAAAAGAACTAATTTGGTTTATATGTTTATTGAACATATAAAAAAAACAACTTTTTGTTTATTCCACTGTAATATGTTGTTGTTTTATTTTCTTCTCAAATTCAAAGTTGTTGTTTTTCAGTTGATGAAACCTTTACTCCCCCCCCCCCTCCCTTCCACCTCGTTCTCTTCACACCGTGATCAAATCGTCGACCACAAAACTCACTGACAACCACTAGCGTAGTCAAATCACCAACACTGCCCATTCTAGTTTATCGTCTCACTGTGAAATCCAGATGTTTCCTCAAACTATGCAACCAAGATTTCCTCTTTATTTGTTAAAACACCTTCAGCATGAACCAGAGCAGCAGCAGCAACTACGTTCTAAGTAGCCAGAAAAAAAAAACACACGAATATTTATAAAATGTAAAAGAGCAAATGTTTACAAAACCAACCAACTGAACCGATTTAAACGTTAAAGCAAACGTGCCGGGCCATGCTCTAAGCCTCGACTGAAATCATTGGTTAAAAATAAAACCTAGCACAATGCAGCCATGTTGGAAAACATGTTCAGAATTATTCGACTAGGATTTCAATTCATCATGTGCTGCTTCAAGTTTATAGAAATGTAAAGGAAAAGGTCTTTTTGATCAACTTAATGCAACATTCTCATGGCTACACTTAATGCACTCGCCCCCTGTATCATAGACCTAGCTCGAAAACAACTTTTAACTACAATTTTTGCTTTCTTGGAGGTGTTTTATGTTTTGTTTTTTTAGTTGTTCACAACATACCAGTATTAATTTTGTTTCGTTCCAATTTCTGTATTTAAAACTTTTGATTTACACTATTAGTGTTGTAAAGAATTACATTTCTTTTGTTAGGCATTTACATGTGTTTTGATTTTGTTATATTTTTCCTTTTTGCAGAAGGATGTATGTTGTAAAGAGAATTCAATGATAATATTTTGTAAATGTATTTGTTCCATATCTGTGAACATGACCTGTCTTTCAGCATTTCAAAGCAAATCACACTTTTTATAGTGGCACACTTTCATTTCTCACAGTATTTTTATAGGTTAACAGTAGTTGGAAAAAAATTTTTAAGTCCAAACTTTTAATATCACATTTGAATCAATGTCTGTATTTTAAAAGAAACTTTCCAGCATTTAAAGAAATAAAAGAAGTCCAGCGACAGCATGCGAATCATAAGCACCATTTAAGAAAAGGAATAACATTTCCGAAACAGTACTTTTATTAGTAGTTAATTTCATTTTTTGTGTGTGCTTCAGTCATTGATAAATCTTCAAACAAAATTCCCTGTTAGTGTAGCACAACTGTATAGAATTGCATGCCATGTCCATCAAGCATTGTTTGTTTCAGTCATTAGTTGTACAGTAGAACACTTATCCTATGGCTCAGTGTTCAATGTAAACAATGTGTCCCTATAGTCTTCATCTTTTTTTTTTTCTACTTCATTAGTTTAATCAAATACAAGTATCTCATTTTTTCTCTAGGATTATATTGTTAATAAATAAGAAATGGTTGCTTAACTTTGATATAATTTTTTTGTTAATGTATTTTTTTCATTAAAAAAAAAAAAAGAAAAAGCTAAACGGCTAGATTTAACATTATTAAGAAAAACTTCATGAACATGTTTGGTTCTGCAAAATATTGTTAATATCATTAAAAGCTTTTGTTTAAGTTCAAGAAAAAACATTCGAAATAATGTGGACTCGACATCCAAATTATAAGATGATGACATTACAATAGAGTAGCTTTATAAGTTTACAGATTCTTAACTTATGTTTTATCTTTGAAGTATGTTTGACTTGTCCAACAGATCAGCTCCCGAGTTCAACTCCAGTGTAGGGGATTCAGCTCTTAGAAAAACACAATCACACCCGATCAACAGGGTGCACCATCTTAGCCCCTCAAAATCCACATTTAAAACTGTCGGGAGCCCCAAGCTGAAAAGTGACAGGTGCAAGTCTATACCTGGGCAGTTCCCACAGTCGTTAGTGGAAGGCGGGGGCACGGATGGAGGTGGTGGGGACTATGCTAATGACAAGGCCTCTTGCCCTAATTCCCCTCTGGATACCAGTAGAGACTTTCTGAGAAATCTCGTTGCTGATGGCAGTCTGAGGAAGTTCTCTGCTCCAGCAGTGGAGCCGAACAGTGGGTCTAGCTCGCCGAAGCCTAAAAAGACCATTTTTGATGGCTTTCGGAACACACTAGGGCGCAAATCTAAAAGTAATGACAGTAGCAAATCACAGACTGACTCACTCCCTCAGTCACCTACCACCTCCGTGGAAGCTGCTAACCTTTTCGCATTAGACGGCGGCAACAACCTCGAGGCCGGCATGGCCACAGTCGAGACTACAGGAGAGGCAACGTCTGCAGCATCAGCAGCGACACCGGCGAATGTGGTGGCAGCGACGACAACCTCACTCAGCCCCTCGACAACTTCGAGTCGGGTAAGTGGACGCAATGTCAGCTGGTGATGGAAAGGGGAGGTAACTCTCTTGTTTTTGAGAAACAAATAGTTGCCACCTACTCGCCTCACTGGAGTTCTTCTTCGCTCGTTCGTTGGTTGGTTCATTCGTTCCTTAGTTTGCTGCATTCACTCGTGCATCATCCTCTGATCGGTTCGCCTGGTTGGTTGGTTTTTTTGCTCGTTCGACTGCTTGTATTATTATCTGTGCATTAATTTTTTACTTTCTCAAACAACCTCTTCCTTCAACCATTTCTTCATTCTTTCCAAGACATGAACTGTCAATATATATCTATACATATATGTAGTCTTTACACACCAGTGACTAACATAATATACCTAGCTCTTTTTTTTTTCTATAAATTGATGTATACTTTAAAACTATATGATTGAATTCAATCAATCACCTATTGATTTACTCAAGTTTAAAAATCAATCATTACATGTTCAGTACAAGTGTTATGAGAGCAGTTGCAGTAAGTATGAATGGAACCATTTTGAGCAAGAAGTTGAGATAATATATTGATATTTATACAAACTATCTTTGTAAATGTATTTAATTCACTAGAGCAACTGGGCACAAGCCTTTAGACAGCATAGATGTGAATGAAAACTAGCATTCCATTCAAACTTAAGGAAGAGCAAATTCATAGAAGTTTAAAATCTTTTTAGTCTAACTTATTATGTGTTCAATATAAAACAAACAACATATGTTTTGTGTTTAGATGAAATGTTTATAATTTGGCTTTTAAATTTCCTTTCATATTATATATGTTGTTGTTTTTTTATTCATTTATTTTTTTACTGATGATAAAGGCTTGTACTCAAATTGTTCTTGGTTTGTTTGTTTTTTTTACTTTGTTGTTTTATTTTCTTTTGCTAATATTTGTATAGGTTGCATAATAGTTCCATATAATATATCCAGCTATCTTGTAAGACTGTTTTAACTTGAAATAGGTCATCATAAACTTGCATTTAAACTATATACACCAAAAATAATATGCATTCAGTAGCCATAGCTACAGGTGATTGAACATCTCTAAACAGTGTTATCTAACTTTAGGTGTTGTTTGTTGTATATAATTATATAGCAACCATTGTTGACACGTTCCATTGGTTCATGTCCATTGACTCCATGTTTTTTTGTGTTTTTTTTTTTTGAATAAATTGATAAATTGTTTCTTGCTCAGTTGTTCTACTTTTCAATTTGCTTTCTGTAGTTTTTTTTTTTTTTTTTGCTTCACTTCTTTGCATCTTTTAGTATTTATTTATAAATAAGAATGAAGAGTTGATAGAAAGAACAATACATTATTTATGGGTTGATTCTTGCATTCACTTGTATGTATGGGTTGTAGTCTTTATTTAATTAGTCCCTGAATAACTGGACAGTATATATACATTTTAAAGCTATCTCCCTCTTCTCCGGTAAGGTCAGTGTAGCTGTTATCAATAGTTTTTTTTATTTGATTCATTGTAAATATATATGGCTACTTCTGTTTTGAATGGGTATACCTAGATGAATTACTGGTGTTTGAGTGATCGTATGATACAGCGTAAACACATCTTCAGTGCATCATTTCTTATCATGAAAGAGAACTCTGTCAGAATGTTAGTTGCCTGTCAGACATGTCAGTCAAACAATTGATTTACCATAGCAGTTGTGTTTTTGTTTTTTTTAAATCCAATTATATTGCATGCTGTTTGATTTCTAGATGTGCATTTTGCTCTATTTTACAATTCATTATCAGTGTTTTGAAGAGTACAATGTTGAAGGTTATAAATCTCTACTGGGGTGTGAGATGATTGTCCTCCCCTTGTATAGTTTAAGCTCAATTATGGTTCTTTGCTAGCTCTATTAGGGTTATTGATTTTTCATATCCTGACAATAGGATTGAACATATATATACATACAGAACTCCTACTGTGAATAAGTTCATTCATAAAAAGGAACTATCACATAATTGTATAAATCAACATTTGGCTCATCATGATGTTTTCGCTAGTACAGTTATGGTTCAAGACTAGTTTTGATGTCATACTGTAAAATGTTCTGTAGATTTAAACAAAAAATGCTTTATTTATTTATTTATTTGTTTGTTTAGGTTTGTTCTTGTAACAACAAAGTAAGGTCAAATCACTTGCAGACCAGCAGACTTTCCATGCCCGGTATTCCTTCCCTCCACCCTCCCTTTTTTTTTTTCAGTTTTGTAAATATAATCTAACTATTTCCAGAAGGCTTTTTTCCATTTTTGCCTGTGGCCACTTTGAACATACCTGGTGCAACTGTTTGAAGCAGTTTGCCTCCCCTATCGCTGTTGTTTCCATAGGGAGTTCATCTTGGTACCACTGCTGGCACTGATCACCCAGGACATTGTTTTCATTCAGTTTTTGAGTCACTGTTTGGCTACCCTTATACTAGTTCCTTTGCTTCAGTGGGAGTAGTTTTGATTTCAGTTCAGTAAGTTATTCAGTGACCCTGTAGCACTGTTTTATCTTTTATAAAGCTCAGTCTATGTTGCATAGCAAGTAGTCACTTCTATATCCTAACATAGCAGCAACTTTTGTAACCCAGGAACAAGGCCCAGTGCGCCATTTACGAGGCATGGTCCCCCTTACTTTGTCCATGGCGTTTACTGCTAGAGTCCCTCAGACAGGACTTGGGGTGAAGAGCTTCCCGTCCAGGCCTGTTCGTTGGATAAAAGCCTTTCCAACGATCTACAGGATAATGGCCCCTAGGCGCCGATTCCCTACTGGTCTTTATCGAAGGTAGTCTATCTAGTTGTACAGCCTGTGTTATCCTTTTCATAGAGAAGAGTGAACATAAATTAAGAATTATTACTTATTTAAAAATAGAGAAATTTTGCTTGAAGCTATGCAATAGTGAAGAGTTTGATCATGTGGAAATGTGCTGATGACATCTACCTAATGTCATCACTGATCACGTTCCTCTGCAAGCCTTTAATGACATAGATCTATTATCCTTATTTTCAATGACAAAAGATGTTACCCATCTATTTACAGCAGTAGTCGATTTGGGGGGGGGGGGGGGAATGTTTAAGTCTGCAAGCTCTTACAATTTTTTTGTTTGTTTGAGGGATGTTATAAAAATATATTTTTGTTCACCTTTTATAAAATTTATCTTACAATGATAAAAGATATTACCCATTTATTTATGGTGTAGCAGATCTTGTTTGGGGGGGGGGGGGGGGAGAGAGATTCTGTTTTGGCTTTTTAGCTCTAAGAACAAATTTTAAGCCAAGTATGCAGAAAAGAATAAACACTTCTTTTGAGAAACCAGCTGAATCTGGTTTAAGTGTTTGTGTGAGTGTATCATCCATATGAACCCAGATCTCAGTGTTTGTAGAATACAGGTAAATTGTGTTCATTTCCCAGATTTCTTGCTGTGCTTCTCAACCCTTGTTTTGCTAGCGTGTGAACAGGTTAATTACCATTAGTTATCTCCCCTGGAAGAAACAAAACATATTTGGTTGAGAATAGAGTTTGGAATTCTGCTGTCACTGTCTCATTATCTCCCTTTAATTTGTGTTCAGCTAGGACTATAGTTAGGAGGTGTGGTGGGTGAGCTGTAAAGCGCTAGACCTCAGAACCAGGGGTCCCGGGTTCGAATCCTGGTGAAGACTGGTATTTTTAATTTCGGGTTATTTGGGCGCCTCTGAGTCCACTCAGCTCTAATGGGTACCTGACATTAGTTGGAGAAAACTAAAGGTGGTTGGTCGTTGTGCTGGCTACATGACACCCTCGTAAACCGTAGGCCACAGAAATAGATGACCTTTACATCATCTGCCCAATAGACCACAAGGTCTGAAAAGGAAACTTTTATGACTATAGATGAATAGCTGGTCATGTTGTTTGTTATTTTAGCTATTGTTTAGATAGTGTAGATCAGGGGTTCACAACCTGCGGGTCGCGACCCCCTTGGGGGTCGATTGACAATTTGCCAGGGGTCGCCTAAGACCATTGAAAATATGGATTGTTTTTGTCTATTCTTCTATGGCTGTGTGTGTATATGGGGGGGGGGGGGTCGCATCAGAGTTGGGGATTGTAAAAAGAAAGGGTCGCCGAGCTTAAAAGGTTGAGAACCACTGGTATAGATGAACATAGTTTTGTTAGGTTTAAAATACTGAGAAGGCTACTCTAGGTAGAAGTATGCTGGGACTTTTCTTTTATTGTTTTGTTTCAACACTTTTTATTGGTTGACACATTGAGGTTTAACTCACAGACCCATATATTCATATTAGGCTGGACATTGAGACAATTTTCTTTAGTAAAAATTTAATAATCATATTTTCAAAATGGAAACTAAATAATTGTTTGAACGTGTTATTCCCCCTGAAAAATTAATGAGCTTTACTTTTAATGTTAAGAAAGTATATAATTCTCAAATTATACTTCAAATTTGAATGGAAATAGCAATCAATCACAGGTCTTTTATATTCATAATTAGCAGGCTTAGGGTTTATTTGATCTTTTATTTTATATTTATAGATTTTTTTTCCTATCCATCATGAATATTTTTTCAGGCCTACAATCAATCTTAGCAGCTCTAGGTTTTAATTAGTCTAGACTAGATCTACAGAATAAATCTTTAAGCCTACACACGTCTAAACTTAGTTTTATATTCACATTTGCAGCTTGTCCTAACCATTAATTTATATTTTTTATATCTTGTAGATCTGGCTTATTATCTAAAAAAGTAAAGTGAAGTTCCCCTTTTAGACCTTGCGAGCCATAGGGCATATGACGTAAAGATTATTTTTCAGTGGCCTACAGTTAACAAGGGAGTTATATGACCACCACAATGACCTACCGCTTTTACTTTTCCCTGCTAATGTCAGGTACTCGTTACAGCTTGGTGGACTCAGAGGTGCCTTCAAGATCTCAAAATTTAAAATCCCACTTTTCACCAGGATTCAAACCTAGTACTCCTTGGTTCAGAAGCCATATGCTTTACTACTCAGCCACAGTGCCTCCAAGCTTATTATATAGGCTGTAATTGATATAATTTCGTAATTACGGTACAAATAACATCTAAGAGACATTTTTTGTATATATGGGTCTGTGATTTAGCTTTAAGAATAGACTGGGTTTATTGTTGCCTTGAAAAAACTTTCTTCTGATAGGCACAGAGATTACACCATTCAGGATTTCAGTATTTGACCTGTTTATAATACCAGACTCTGAGAATATTGAACAAATATTATAGAAATACTAATAGATTACTGTTACTTATTTTTTTACATTTTCTACTCTGATCTATTTGTATAAATACACTCTGTCTAATGTTCAGTTGTACTTGGAATAATGTGGACTATTGATTAAAATGATGAAACCACAAGATCCTTTTGAATAGGATGCGCCCATGTCTATTGTTCTTGCACCAATGGAAAGGTGTTTCCCTTTCTCTGAATGCATTCACCATGTGAACTGTGCTAAATATTGAAAGGTCGTTTCTTGGCTGTCATAGCAGCATGCTCCTCCCATGGCCCATATTTTTACATTGTACAGCTCATTGTGGTAAAAGTTGTTCTGTTTTGGTATGACTAGAGGATTGTAGAATACAGATTATATGTTCACATTGAGAACCCATTTTTATAAACTTCATCAAACCCTGGTAAACATGATTACAGTCAACCCGCTCCTTTTCATCCTTCGTTTTGTAAAAAATGTTGCACATAAACTTTGTTAGGTACCCAACAGTATATAGGATATGTAATAAATTATGTATAAACAATTCTTTCTCTATATAAAGTAGTACATTCTGGGTGCTCTAATGCAAAACTGCCAGCATTTTTGAAGATGCTAGTACAGCAAAGAAAACTGACAGGATGTGTGTGTAAACTTGCAAATGTCTGAACTATTTGTTAAGTCAGCTGTTGTATAAAGAACTGCTACCAAATCCACTGTATACTGACCATCTCTCTCTTTGTATGTATTTGTTTTTTTTTTCACTTCTTTTTTTACATTTTCTTTTTGTAAATAAATGATTATGTTTGCTAAAGAATGATGTATGGAAGAGAATGTCTTTGTTAAGGTACGTGTAGTTATTTCTTTGATCTGTAAGCTGTTTCCATTCTGTTGATATTTTCTAGCTCTTAACATCAAACTTCTGTTCTATTGTTGACACCAATGTGAATGTTTCACACAGAAATATTTATTACAATTTTTTTTAACAGCTTTTTGTTTATTTTTATTCATTTTGATTTGAATGATTTTGTTTTGACATTTCATTGAGCCAATGTTTCAATCTGGACTTGAAAAAAAAAAGGAAATAAAATCTTGTCATTGAACTGAAGCGAGATGGAATCAGTTTTTGTTTTATGAGCAACTTGTTGAAAAGATTGTCATTTCTATGTAAATATGTGTATAGAGTAGCAGAACTGTAAATATTGCTGATAGGAGAACACTCAAGTTGACAGACTCAAAAAAAAAATATGAAAATCATTTTCATTTTTTGGTTTAAATTGGTAATTTCATTGCAGTTACTTCAATTATGACTCATTAAAAACATGGCTGCCTGTTCATGTCATATGCACTCAAGGTTGTCATCTTGAATTTCTTGGGTCCAAATGGGTCAAAGAGTTAAGCCCTATTGGATTGCATGGTGTAAGAACCACTGATATACTAGCTACAACTATTGCTGGTCAGCACTGTGATACACTGTTCATTTTCAATCTGAATTTCCAACAGGATTGATCAAATAAGCATCTTCCTTTTTAACCTATGAATAAAATATACAATAACTTAAAGATTAGAGGAAAATTTTAAAAAGTTGTATTTACCTAACTGTGCCAAATTTTTAAAAGAGGCTAGCTCAAAAGCATTAAGCCTTTACATTTTAAAACATTTGAACTAAATTAGCAGCAATGTTCATATTTGCTTACTGCTGAATGAAAACATTTTCACAGGAGTTTTGACACAGGAGGCATGAAGGCATAATTTCATGATCTATGGGCGCCACCCAGCTCTAATGGGTACCTGACATTAGTTGGGGAAATTAATGGTGGTTGGTCATTGTGCTGGCCACATGACACCATCGATAACCATGTGCCACAGAAACGGATGACATCATCTGCCCAATAGATCACAAGGTCTGAAAGGGGAGCTTTTTGACACAGTCGTATTTATTTATTTAATGAAACTTACCTGAGAAGTAATAAAAAAAACCTTAGGTCACACAAAATTGTAAAAACTTGCCATAAAGAAGTTTTAGACTGAATCTAATTTATGAAGGAGCTGAGCTAACCATGGAAACAACTTTTTGAAAGCAGTGTAAGCATATAAAATACATTCAGTTGTCATTCTGAGACTGGTGGGAATACACAAGATCTATACTCTACACATTGTGGCAGTTCTCAGTCAGTTGCCACATTAAGTAGAGGTTTTCAAGTTCCTGTATTTCTTCTGAAAACACAATGGCTATGTTTGCACCATAGATGTTCATATAAGCATTTTTAAAAATCATGATTTTCACAACAGCAAGACAAATATATTACAGAAATATGTTGCTACATTAGAGGCTCTAGATCAGGGGTTCTCAACCTGTGGGTCGTGACCCCTTTGGGGGGTCGGTTGACCATTTGCCAGGGGTCGCCTAAGACCATCGAAAATATGTATTGTTATTGTCTACCCTACAATTCTGTATTTGTGTATGGGGGGGGGGTCGCGTCAGAGTGGGGGATTGTAAAAAGGGGTCGCTGAGTTTAAAAGGTTGAGAACCGCTGCTCTAGATGCAATAAAACCCAGTTCTATGTTGTAATCATGTTTCAGATGGAAATGTATAGATATGTGTTTTGCTGTAAAATGCGTAGATGTGTGTTTGTTTTGTACATAGAATTGTGTTTGGTTTATATTGCAAAGATGTTTGTTTGATGCATAGTGCTAAGATGTGTATCAGCTGTATAATACATAAATGTGTGCTTACTGTATAGTGCAAAGATATGTGTTTGATTTATAATGCATAGATAAACCTATAATATTGAGCAAGGCTAGAGGTAGGCTTGTTAGCAAATATTGCAGCAATCATGATGGTAGGAAACTGTGTAAAATCATCTGTGTGGGCCTACTGCGTCTAGTAACACACACTGTTTTAACCTGTTTTACCCAGAATTCAGTTATTGTTCACAGTTTGTTAAGTATCATACTAGTAACTTAAGAGAATGAAGTCCAACCGTGTCTGGTTTATGGCTAATGATAAGCAGCTGACTTGCAATGTTCAGATAAGCAAAACATGCAGAGATGTTGCTGATTAAACTACTGCACAACTTTGACTGGATGTGTGGTGTTGGAGTGGTGAAGTGCTTGGTTTCCAAACCAACTGTTCTAGGTTCAAATCCTGGAAAAGACTAAGATTTTAATTTTTTTGTGCCTCTGAATCCATCCAGCTCTAATGGGTACCTGACAATAAAAGTAAAGCCGGTTGGTCATTGTGCTGGCCACATTACACCCTCGTTGACTATGGGCCACAGAAACAGATGACCTTTACATCATCTGCCCTATAGACAGCAAGGTCTTAAAGATGACCTTTACTTTACTTTTACAACTTTTGACTGATACAGTGAGAAAGATTTTTTGTTGTTTAAACATTTTCATTTAGTTTTGGTATTTAGATAAACATAACATTTTTCTGACCATCTTTGAACACAGAAAAGTAATCAGTTCCTTCAATATTTTCTCCTATTTCACATACACTACTGGTATATGCAGTTCAACTAAATGCTACAAATAACTTGCTTGATGGCTTTGTTTTTTTTTTCTTTCCTTATTTTACTGACATCTTTTAATTAAAAAAACAAAAAACTTTCATAGTCATGTTGGAGAATAAGTAACCAGGGGATGGGATGGGCTGGGGTCCATTTATTTACTTTTTTTCTTAGTTCAAAGTTTTCTTTCAACATATAATATAAAACAGCATTTCAAGTTTTTCTTTTAATAAAAAAAAAACATTAAATATCAGTACCCTATGTAATGTATTTATGTTTTCGGTTATGTCAAGATACCAGTATTCAACAAGTTACTAGCACTATCGCCAATTAAATTGCTCTTGTGTATGAACTTTTGTATGAAGTCATATTTTAAAATGTATGCATTCATTTTCTTGATTTATTCAGATACCAATGTAGACTATGTCTGCATTGAAATCCCAGACTCTATTTTTTTATAAGCAATTTTGTTTTATTTTGTTTTGTATTTAGATGATAGTGTTTGCTTTTTAACTTCCATTTAAACCTCACATCTAGATATTTTAAGCCTTTGTTGTTTTTTAAGCCCTATTAACCCTACTGTATCAATACAGTTTGACTGATATAATGTGTTGTTTTTTTAACAAATAGAGACAGTATTAAGATATAAGAGCAATATATTCAATTATTAAAAAGGAAAAAAAAAAAAACTAAATTTAATTTCAATGCAAAAGTTGAAGGTCATTTGGTAATGGCCAGTCTTTTTAAAATGTGAAGCTGAAAAAATGAATGACATTGGTAAACATTTTTTTAACATATTTTTGTTTCTTCATTCACACACAATTGTCTCTTAACTCTTTCTCTTCGTAATTATTTATCAGATTCTGGTGGAATCAACGCTGGTATCGTCAGTTAGGAGAGAAAGAGTTAACATAGTCTTTGTCATTTGTCTTGCATCATTTACCATAGAGTCACAGCACTGGCCATTAGTCAGTACTAACCATTGCTAACTGTATGTGTTACTGTGTACTAATTGCATGTGTATGTTGAGTTTGTGTTTTCTAGACATAATACTGTGCTTGCTTACTGTCTTACTGTGTAACTTGTAAATACTTTTAAGTTCTTTAGATTTGCACTTAGACTATACTGACAATGGGAGAGAGAGAGACAGTTTCATTTTGTGCTGTTGTGTTAGTTTCAATATTTATTTTGTAGATGTTGTGTAAATGACTAGAATGAAGCACTTGTAAAAAAGGTGGGGTGGGGGGCTGAATGGTAAAGCGCTTGGCTTCCAATCCAAGGGGTCTTGGATTCAAACCTCTTTGAAGACTGGGATTTTGATTTTTCAGGATTTTCAGAATGTCTCTTGGGTCCAACCAACTGAATGGGTACCAGACATTAACTGGGGAAAGTAAGGGCGGTTTGTTGTTTTGCTGGCCACTTGACACCCTCATAAGCACAGAAAGACATGGGCGTGCATCGTATTCCCCAGAGATTTAAAGGTCTGAAAGGGGTACCTTAGAAATAAAATACAGGATAGGATATGCAGTACTTTCCTAGGTCTATGATATGCAGTACGTTCCTAGGTCTATGATATGCAGTACGTTCCTAGGTCTATGATATGCAGTACTTTCCTAGGTCTATGATATGCAGTACTTTCCTAGGTCTATGATATGCAGTACTTTCCTAGGTCTATGATATGCAGTACTTTCCTAGGTCTATGATATGCAGTACTTTCCTAGGTCTATGATATGCAGCACTTTCCTAGGTCTATGATATGCAGCACTTTCCTAGGTCTATGATATGCAGCACTTTCCTAGGTCTATGATATGCAGCACTTTCCTAGGTCTATGATATGCAGCACTTTCCTGGGTCTATGATATGCAGCACTTTCCTGGGTCTATGATATGCAGCACTTTCCTGGGTCTATGATATGCAGCACTTTCCTGGGTCTATGATATGCAGCACTTTCCTAGGTCTATGATATGCAGTACTTTCCTAGGTCTATGATATGCAGTACTTTCCTAGGTCTATGATATGCAGTACTTTCCTAGAACTATGATATGCAGTACTTTCCTAGGTCTATGACCTGAGAGGACAGCACGTCCCCATTACAATCTTGGAAACTCCTTTATGATATTTTCTGGGCTTCTAATTAAAAGAATCCAACAAGAGTGTTAATTATTGCAGCTCATGTTATTTCATTCATAGAACTCTTAATTAGGTTATGTAAACTTCACGTCAGGAATCTCTCTAATTAGGAGTGAAAGCAATTAGGTATTCAGAAAAAAATAATAACTATTTTTTTTTTATCAAGAAAGAACCATTCTTCATTGTATGTAGCAGGTGGCATTAAATTATTTGTGTCCTAGTTTTATTCTGCTAAAACTTCATTGATAGTTTTTTTAAATGCACTTTGCTGTCAAATTACTTTGGTAGAGCACATCATGCTAAAGATGGACCTGTGAGGGGGGTGGAGGTGTCTGGGAGAAGGTTTCCAGCAAATACAATTGAGGATTCGAACTGAGCCCACTTTATTGGCAGCCAAGCATTTATACTGCTCAGACACATACTTTAGTGTTGTTTTTTTTTTTTTTCAAATGTCATGAATAGGATCTAAGAAATGGACTGCTTATTACTGTCCGTCAAAATGTAAAAATGCTGCACACAGAATCCAACAATGTATGACTGAGATGTATGACTGAAATGCATGGCTGATATGTATGGCTGAGATGAGATGACTGAGATACATGACTGAGATGAAGTAGCTACATCTCACATTCAAAGGTTTAATTTTATTTATTAATCCAAACATTGAGAATCATGAGGGACTCAAATAAGTTTTGATGTGACATACTCAAGAGCCAATCAGCTCCTATACTGATATTCTGTAGGCAAATTGTACTAAACTCTAATGAGTAAAGTTAAAACCTTCATCAATCATTGGTCTCTGCTTTTGCTGTTGATATAATATATATATATGTATGCAGGTTACTAGCCTACAATCCTTTTTTAAGCCCCATTAGTTGTAAATTTTTATAGCATTGGGTTAAATCTAATTGGTGTGCTGAAGTAATGGCTCATACATTAAGAAACAGGACCAGGGCTCCCAGTCCAGAAATCCTTCTCAGTGGCCTGCTGCCCTAATGAACTTTCTCAAAGTTGTTCTAAAGGTGGGAAAGAAGAATGAAATAATATTGACATTCTTACCTAAGTTGTTTGATGAGTCATGGTGTCATCTCTGGGGCAAGCTCTTGACTAAAACCACCAACTTTTGCTCAGATCTAAATTATAAAAAAGGAATGGTCATTGTGCTGATCACACCATACCATTAGCTTTTTTGCTAACAGTAGAGTTAAGTGGACAACTCTTGACTTCATTGTTTCTGTACTCCTCTGCAAAATATAAAGTATACAGAATGAGCAGATAACACTTTTGTCGTAACCGAATTAGTTTGTGAACTTATACTGTCGGGTATAAGGCACATTCCTCGTCAAAGTGCTATTAGAGCATGGAATGGGTTGCCTGAGCTAGCCAGGAAAACCAGTGACTTGGCAGAATTTAAGTCATTGGTTAATATGCATGACTGAATGCATGACGCGTAGGACGTAATCATCTTCTTTTTTGAAGTAACGTCTGTATTATATAAGATAAGATAAGGCTCAAACCTTTAATAAAACATGAGCCTGCTAGTGCTGCTAAGATTCAAAGATTATGTAAGACCAGTTTTTTAACATTGTACTTTTTGTAATAGTAGGCTAGTAGAGACTAACAAACACTTTCTTGTCTGTTTAAATGCTCTTTATTCAAGTTAGATCGTCCATATATATAGGCCTAAAAGGAATTCAATTATCCCCCTTATCTGTTAATTAGCACATTCTTTCAACATGCCAGCAATGTGGGTTACTGGGTTACAATAACAGGACGGGGCTGACAAGACAATAACATTTACTATCACATCTCCCTTCTTACAAACATTGAATGATAAAACATCTATAAAACTATTTCTACATTCTAGTACAAATATTGACATCTAACATAGATAATCAATAGACATTTCCATGTAACTATTCAAAGTTATAACATTTACATTATAAAATTCTAACAAGATAATTAATAGACATTTCCATGTAACTATTCAAAGTTAAAGCATTTACATTATAAAATTCTAACATTGCTATTATGTTTACAAGTTACAGGTAACGATTTACAGTTGTGTTTAAATATTTATATAATATAACATTATAATATATAGTGTAAGAAAACATCAAAAGCCTTTTACACAATAGGCTGTATTTGAAATAATGAATGTCTAAATATCTACATTAGGAAAACGTTTTGGTGGTCTTACTGGTCTGCCATAGCGTGTAACCACTGGGGCTGGGCCGTATTGTGTTACAACAGGCGCTGTACTAGCAATCGCAGTCTCGGGTTCTGTAACTTGCGTTTCGTAGGATGTATCAGAATTGTCCCATTCAAATACATCTGGAGTTTCGTCTGGTATAGAAAATGTCTT
This sequence comes from Biomphalaria glabrata, assembly GCF_947242115.1. Lineage (NCBI taxonomy): Eukaryota > Metazoa > Mollusca > Gastropoda > Planorbidae > Biomphalaria > Biomphalaria glabrata. Next base: position 27,098,529 of record NC_074726.1, on the reverse strand, counting down.
TCTTAACATTTTTCTATTTCTTCTGTATGTTCCCCCTTCAGGTGTCTGTACAAAATACGATCTTGGCGTTGAAGCTTCTGAGATGACAGTGGCTGGCTTCCATTGACTTCCAGGATACTTTTGCATAAAGACCTTGTTTCCAGGATGAAACTGTTGTCTTTCAGTGCGTCTAGCCGTTCTGTCATAATATTTTCTTTGACCATTTTTTCTCTTTCTCCATACATCTGCCATTTCTTTCTGGTCTGGAACTTGTGGTTTGAGATAAGTATTTGTTGTTGGAAAATTAGTTCTCAAACGTCTGCCCATGAGCAGCCTTGCTGGTGAAGGTCCATCCGGACTTGGGGCATTTCTGAACTGTAGCATGGCTAAATATGGGTCTTGACCAGATGTTTTAGCTTTATTCATAATTTTCTTTACTGTCTGTATTGCGCGTTCAGCCATCCCATTGGACTGTGGAAATCTGGGACTCGAAGTAATATGTTGAAAACCCCAGTTTTTAGAGAATTTGAGAAACTCTTCGCAACTGAACTGAGGTCCATTATCAGTAATTACTTCCTTGGGGATGCCATGACGAGCAAATTGTGACTTCATATAAGCAATCACGTCTGAAGCTTTAAGTGTTGGAATGAGATTAATCTCAAAGAATCTACTGTAGTAGTCAACAAGAAGTAAATAGTTCTTACCAAAATGCTCAAAAAGGTCAGCTCCAATCTTTTCCCAGGGAAGTTGAGGTATATCATGTGGTAACATTGGCTCCTTCTGCTGGGAATTCTGGTGTTCATTGCATACTGCACAACTAGATACCATGTCTATAATTTCTTTTGACATTCCAGGCCAGAAGAACACCTCCTTGGCTGTACCCAGACATCTATCACGTCCAAGGTGACCTTGATGGAGTCTTTGCAACATTTCTTTTTGTAATGCTTTTGGTACTATTATTCTTTCTCCTTTTAAAAGTAGACCATTGCTTTCACTAAGCTCTTCTTTAAATCCATAATAAGCTCGTATTTCTTGAGGAATTTCATTTCTTGTGCTTGGCCATCCTATCAAAATTTGATCTTTTAACAGTCTTAGAATGGCATCGTTAGCAGTTTCGTGTTGAAAATTTTTCAGATTTTCATCTGACACAGGCAGGCTATCTACAATAAGATGAACTTGTGCGTCCCAGTCATCACTTGATGGATGTTTCACTGGCAGCGATGCTCGTGAAAGTGTATCTGAAATAGACATTTCTTTTCCTGGCTTATATTTCAGCAGGATTTCATACTTCATTAGACGAAGAAGCATTCTCTGAAGTCTTGGTGGTGTGGATGACAAAGGCTTTTTGATGATCACTTCTAATGGTTTGTGATCTGTTTCAACTGTTATTTGACGCCCATACACATAATAATGGAAATGTTCAACTCCAAACACTATTGCAAGCATTTCTTTTTCTATTTGTGCATAACGTTTTTCACAGTCTGTAAGAGATCTTGATGCGTAAGCCACTGGCCTCTCATTTTGAATTAACACAGCTCCAAGTCCCTCTTGCGAAGCATCTACTGACAACTTGACTGGTTGTGAAACATCATAAAAAGCTAGAACAGGGGCAGTTGTGATCATACTTTTCAAGTAATCAACGGCATTCTGATGTTGTTCCAACCACATCCATTCATTATCTTGTTTAAGTAGCTCCCTCAAAGGGGCAGTAACATCAGACAGATTTTGTATGAATTTGCCAAGATAATTTATCATGCCCAGAAATCTTTCTAGTTCTTTGCGGTTTGAAGGGCATGGCATAGAGTGTATTGCTTCAATCTTGGAATTGTCAGGCTTGATTCCACTATCTGTAATGACGTGTCCGACAAATTTTACTTCTTTTACTCTAAGGCTGCATTTTGATAGTTTCAATTTAATCCCTTCTTTTCTTGCTATGGCAAGGACTTTCTGAAGTTTCTCGTCATGTTCTTTTGTAGTTCTACCAGCTATCAATATTTCGTCCATGTAGGTTTCAACACCTTGAATATTTTCGAAAATTTGGTGAAATCGTTTTGCAAATACTTCCGCAGAAGAGTTTAGTCCAAAGGGTAGTCGTAAAAACTTATATCGACCAAACGGTGTGTTGAACGTTGTCAGATCTGTACAGTTCTTATCTAGTTTGATTTGCCAAAAGGCACTGGTTGAATCTAGTACAGTAAACACCTGGCTGCCACTTAGCCGGCTGGCTATTTCTTCAATGGTAGGTAACTGGTAGTGCTCTCTCTGAATGGCTGTGTTAAGGTCTCTAGGATCTAGACAAATTCTTAAACCACCTCCTTTCTTTTCGACAAGAACTAGTGAGTTGACCCATGCGGTGGGACGATCAACTTTTTCGATGACACCCTCGTCTTCCATTCGTCTCAGCTCTTTTTTCAATTCTTCTCGAAGTGCCGCTGGAACCTTTCTTGCTGCATGTACCACTGGTCGTATGTTTGGATCAACTTTGATTGTATACTCTTCTTTCAAGCATCCAAGGCCAGTAAAAACATCAGCATAGTTGTTTAATGTTTCATCGTCTAAAAAATCTACTCTCTGAATAAGGTTCATCTGCTGGCAACCTGGTAGACCCAAAATTGGTTTGGAGTGTGTATCTACTACTTGAAACTCTATCCATGCAGTTTTTTCTTTTACTGAACATTTAATGTGTGTTTTGCCAACAACCTTTAAATGTTCACCACTGTATGTAGTAAGTCTTGATGATGACTTCTGGAGTTTCTTTCTTCTAAGTTGATGAAAAATCCTATAAGGAAGAATGTTGACTTGTGCTCCTGTATCCAATGTAAATGTTACATGTTTGTTTTCTAGAGTGATAACTGTATTCCACTCATTACATTGGTTCTGTGAACCTATACTGCCAATTATAGACGTTTCAGTCTTGGTATCATCTGTAGCTTCAGTCTTGTAATTGATGAATTGGATGTTATTTGATCTGCATACATTAGAAAAATGGTTCATTTTGTGACATTTGTGACATATTTTACCGTAAGCTGGACACTGCTTTGGTAAATGTTGTCTGCCACAATTACTGCAGTTCAAGGTTGATTTCGTTCTACTAAAGTTCTTTGTAGCTGAAGAAATCGCTTGAACGTCACATTCTTCTTTCATGACTTTGAGTTGCCATTCAGTTGATTCCGCTGCTCGGCAAATGTGTTCAGCCTTTATAATGTTTAGATCAGGTTCTCTTAAAAGTCTTGCTCTTGTGCTGTCATTTTTTATACCGCCTACTATTTGATCTTTAATTAGTGAATCTTTTAGTGATTCAAATTCACAAGACCTTGCCTTGAGTTTGAGGTCGGTCAAAAAGCTGTCAAAGGTTTCTCCTTCATTTTGGCTTCTCTTGAAAAAAATATGCCTTTCAATCGTTACATTCTTCCTGGGAAGGCAGTATTTTTCAAACTTGTTTAAAATGCAATTCAGTGTATGAAAAGACTTGCTGATTTCACAGTCTTCACACTCATCGTCCGTCCACTGGAATGTATTGTAGACTTGAACTGCTTCGTGGCCAATTACATGTAGCAACGTCATGGACTGTACTTCTTTACTTTTAGTATCAAGTCCACTTGCTATTGTGTAAATTTGAAACGACTGTTTAAAACTTCTCCAGTTTTCTGCAACATTTCCATTAAATTCCAGCGGTTGTGGCGGGTGGAGTCGGTCCATCTGACACCATGTAATAGTAGGCTAGTAGAGACTAACAAACACTTTCTTGTCTGTTTAAATGCTCTTTATTCAAGTTAGATCGTCCATATATATAGGCCTAAAAGGAATTCAATTATCCCCCTTATCTGTTAATTAGCACATTCTTTCAACATGCCAGCAATGTGGGTTACTGGGTTACAATAACAGGACGGGGCTGACAAGACAATAACATTTACTATCACACTTTTGGCCAATGTTACAAGCACAGTGTTACAAGTTACACTATAGCTACTAAAAATCCACATAAAGCCCTTATTGTGTGCATTGACTTGATATGATGAAAGAGATTTAATTTGTGTCAAGTGACATTTGCTGGCACACAGGATGATTTCCTGAAAAAATGGCTGCTGTAGAGTAAACCATGTATATAATGTGTAGGTCACAAGGATTTATTCATTCTTTAATTTTATTTATTCTGTTTCTTCCTCACCCCATTTAATACTTGCATCTGTCTGTTAACCCAACTTGCTTTATGTAAACCAGAAGGTTACAATTTATTCAGCCAGTGTACAATTAGATCTATTGTACTCACTCCAGGATTGCCAATTGTCCATAACTATACTGATCAATGGGAAGTAAAAATAATGAAGAATATCTTAAAAACAATTAGATCAAGTGTTTAACTTGAAAAAACAACAACATGAAATCAATGTCATCTTAGTTGTTCAGATGTAATATCACAAATAGAAGAGGTTATTCTTTCTGAAGATTTTCTGATTTTTTAATTGATTTAAATTTGACAATGGAAATTGTTTATTTTTTCATACAATATACATGTTTTAGTTGTTGTTCATTTGATTAGTTCATTTGGCAATCCTTACTGTTCCCAAATGTTGCCCTTGACATGTGATTCCACTACCACTTTTTAGCTATCTTAACTATAAAGCTGAAATTTGTCCATGATGTTGACCTTGTCTATGACATCTCTTTCAGCCTGAGCTTCCAATGACCACTGGCCGAATACTCTTTGATTATCATGCGATCAAGGAGGATGAGGTCACAGTGTCAAAGGGAGAGCTTATCCAGATCCTCAACACCAACCACCAAAATATGTACCTCATACACCGACCAGCCAATCAAAACTCCCCTGCTGCTGAAGGTTGGGTACCCAGCCATATCATTGGTCCAAGAGATGGAGAGGGAAGTCTCAAGTAGGTTTCTTTCTTCTTTTTTTTCTAACCTTTTTTGTTGGCAAACATTTTCATTGTAGAAACGAACACAAGTTAAAGAGATCCAAGAATGAAAGTTTGTAACTGAGAGAGGCTTTTTCTCTATGAATATTTATGTTACATCAACATCATACAGTCATCATTATCTCTGCCTGAGGTTTCATCTAGGTCATGGGCCATCAACTCAGCTTCCTTTAGGCGTCTCAGTTGGGGGTGAATCTTTCCAATTGTCCCCTATTTCTTACCCATCTTCTTGGCATCTGCATCCTAATAGCTGGCCCATTTATTTCTGGGATTCCCAGGTGAAGGGTTGTTCTGTGATGTTGGATATAGGGTTGCTTGTTTATATATATGTACACATATATAAGCTACCTTTCAATATGTAATTACATATTGAAAGGTAATCTGCTACTGACATTTATGTTGTTTCTATTATTGAAATGCTTAACAAGTTTGTTTGACAAGTTTTTGGACATTCCTTCAGAAATGAAGATTACTAGGTCCTAGTTCACACCTCCTGTAAGACAGCAGTGGATGCTGATGGATTTGAACTCAGGATCATGGTAACAACAGTCCAAAGCGCAGACCACTCGACTAATCAGTCTAGCCTGACTTTTCAACATAACTTTTTATGTTATAAAATAGTTTCGTAAAGATGTCTGACTTTTAAGTTTTGTCTTTGTACAATCAGTCTAACCTGACTTTTCAACATAACTATTTTATGTAAAATAGTTTCGTAAAGATGTCTGACTTTTAAGTTTTGTCTTTGTACAATCAGTCTAACCTGACTTTTCAACATAACTTTTTATTTTATGTTATAAAATAGTTTCGTAAAAGATATCTGACTATTAAGTTTTGTCTTTGTACAGAAAAAGCAAACAGATGTTCAAGATCAAGAAGCCCATGTTCCGAACACCTCAGAAAACTGAGTTTGAGTGGAAAGAGAAGAAAGACAATGATGGCATGGACAGTCTGGAGAGAAAATCAAAGTCCCTAAGTAGAGACAATAAACCTAAAGTCAAGGTCAGCTGTGTTTCTGTACAGTCTATATTGGTAGTGTGTAAATATTGAGCATAGATTTAGTTCTTAAAAATGTACAGAGTTTTGAATGAGGCTTTCTTTTAACATAAGACCCAAAGTTATTCAAGTCTAGAAACGTTTATTTTTTTAACAAAGGTTTGAATGTTTTCTATGTATTGAAAGTCATTGATAATCATGCATGACTATATTGGCATTTGAAATGTGTAGGACGTAATTATCTTTTCCTTTTTTTTTGAAGTAACATCTGTAATCTGTAAACATAAGATATTGTATGGACTATGTGGTCCAGGATTCTATTCTCATTTTTTTTTTAAAGTGAGATATTTGAATAATAGAAATTAACAAAATCTAAGCATTTAGTTCAATGTAAAGATTTCTATGTGATGGTAGTCATATCTTTTGTTCTCAGAAATTACAAATAATTAATGAACTTTTTTTAAAGAATGAGTTAATTGAAAAACAAAGTTACTTTATCTCCTAGTTTTGGATTTTGTGTCTTAAGTTCTAGGTCTTAAGTTATGGCTGTTGATTTGCTTAGAATTTTAATAATAAATAGGTCTTTAGTTATTGTTGATTTGTTCATAATATTAATAATCAATAGTTGTGGGCTATTGTTGATTTCTTTATAATTTTAGTAACTAATAAGGCTTTGGTTATTTTTTGTTGATTTGTATATTATTTTTAAAAAAAGCATATTGATAGATAAAATTGTCATGTGGTTTCTAAACTGATATTGTTATATTCATGTTGTTTGAATAACAGTTCATTTCTGCTGAGCTTGGTTTTGAAGTGCCCCCCATCGTTCAGCAGCCACTGACCAGCCTAACTGTCCAAGCAGGAGATACGGCCACACTGACTTGTAAGATTTGTGGGCGGCCTAGACCAGTGGTGACATGGAGGTACCAGGACTCAGCTGTGTTAGGTCCTAGCAATCGAGTGATGATGATGTACAATGAAGAGGGCCAGGCCATTTTACAGGTTAGGAAATAACTCATTAAATAATAATAATATTCATATATTGTAGACTTTTCTAGCAATAACTAATTAAATAATAAATTGTAAAAAATTTTACATGTTTCGGATGTTCCTTCAGAGTTGAAGATAATTACTTCCTAGTCCAATCCTCCCGCAGGACGACGGGGGATGGGAGCGGGCAGGGTTTGAACCCGGGACCATCGATAAATCTGAACGGCAGTCCAGCGAGCAAACCGCACGACCAGGCAGCCATCCAATAATAATATTCATATATTGTAGACTTTTCTAGCATCAGTTTTGAGCTATATATTTTGGCTGTTTATAATAAATGAGAGTGTTATATTATTATAATATTATTATATTATTATAATAGAAGAAAACTAGTATAATATAATGTTAGTTTATTTGTATAGTAAAAGAGAATGTTAGTTTATTACAAGAGAATCTTAACTATAAGAGAATGTTAGTTTATTATAAGACAATGTTAGTATAGTATAAGAGAATGTTAGTTTATTACATTCTGAAAGAGAAAAGTTCATCACAAAAGAGATACAAGACACCAATAACAAAGACAAACAGACACAAACACTCTTTTGTTCCAATCAAATCATTAAATAGAAACAATCTGATATAAACTTTTCACATGTAAATTTTGAGTGAGTCTGGTCACCAGTGGTGTGAATGTATATTTTGTTTTTCTATAGTTATAATGTTTTGTTTGGTGTAATGCACAAATTGTAAGACAAATTTCCTTACGGACAATAAAGATTATTATTATTATTATTATTATATTATTAAAATATTTCTCTTGTACTAGATTTCCAATGTGAGTGCAGCAGATAGTGGAGAGTATTCCTGTGTGGCTGTCAGTGATATAGGATCTATTGTGACAAGAGCAATGCTAACTGTGTTAGGTAAGACTTTATTTCTCTCACAGAGAACACTATAAGATGTGTATATATTACATTTATACACATGACTGATTTCATCTGAACACTAAGTAAAATCTATTTTCTTTAAATGATCAAGTTTACGACAGCAGAATTTGACTTCAAAGCCAGATTTACTTAAGCGATGATGTTACAACGGAATAGGGTGGCTAATTTGTTTTGATATTTTCTGAAGTTAAATCCAATGATTTACTGTATCACAGAGACACTTATTTAGTAGAAGAAAGAACAGAAAACCTCTTTACAAAATAAAACACTTTCGTTCTCCAAGTAGAAATCTTGAAAAGATTGAACTCACACTGTTGATACACAATATAACTTAATTTCAATAATAGATTCACTAAAGTAGACTTGAAATGAAGCTTGAAACTGAACAGACTGATCAGACTGATTTGTGAACACTGAAACAAACTTGTCTCCTCTGTATACAAGTGTTCAATCCAATGTTCTTGTAATGGAAATAATATGAAAATGTTTTACTTCTAATTAACTCAACATGTTTATAATGTATAGAATTTTTAATCTTTGAGAAGCCAATCTACAAATAAACTTTCTGTTTACACTTCTTTTGCAACCTTGACCCATACACCATGTGACAGATGACCTTATCATTAACATATTAGGTTGTGATATTTACTCATTTTTTCAACTTTGATGTACAATAAGCTGTAGATATTTTATATTATCCAAGATATTAATTTTGATATTGTATTATTGATATTTGTATACCAAATTTTACAGGACAATCAATTTTTCTCCCTATTGCCTTGCCAACCTGTACCTTCTAATGTTTGGCCTACCGGTACTAATAAAGATGTTTTCTTCATTTCTTTAGATCGCCCTGGACCTCCAGGGCAGCCTGTGATTAGAAACCAAGTTGGCACGGCTGTTCACCTGGAATGGGCTCCTCCAGCCAATGCTCAAATGCTGCCCACTCTGGGCTCAGGCGTCCCAGTTCAGATCCAGGGTTACACCATAGAGTTTAGAGAAGCTGGTAAGCACACCAGTATAAATTTGTGCGTGGGCTGGGGGTGTTTTTTTGAGAACATTGGGATAGAGAGTTGCTGGATTCTGCTTTGAATGAGTTTCTCCTATCAGCTTGGACAAGTAAATCAAGAGTATTTTGTATGGGGTCAAACAAAGTTTACAACATCCTCACCCTCCACTCACTTGTACAAGTTTTGTATTTCAACTATCCATCTGCCTATCATTGGGTGCCTGGTCGTGAGGTTTGCACGCTGGACTGCCGTTCAGATTTATCGATGGTCCCGGGTTCAGACCCTGCCCGCTCCCATCCCCCGTCGTCCTGCGGGAGGATTGGACTAGGAAGTAATTATCTTCAACTCTGAAGGAACATCCGAAACATGTAAAACATTTTACAAGTTACTAAATAGTTGAAGTTTTAAAGTGGAATTACATTGTTCTGACCTCTTCATTCCCTCCTACACTTTGTTCATCTAGTTATTTCTGTTCATTTTGTATCTGAAGTCAAATGTATTTGTTCATGTTAATTGAGACTTAAACTGCAATGATGGCTGCCTGGCCATGTGGTTTGCATGCTAGATTGTTGTTCAGACTTAGCGATGGTCACAGGCTCAAACCATGCCCGCTCCCTCCCATCCTCTGACATCCTGCAGAAGTTTGAACTAGGAAATAAATTATCTTCAATTCTGAAGGAACATCCGAATTATGGGAAACCAAAAACAATGATATCTTATATTGAGCTTTACTCTTTCCTGTCACCACTATAACTGTATGTAACACAACTCATTGATATAAGTAGCCCAATGTCCTGCTTCTAATACTAGAAGCAATCAGGAGTATATAATGAGTTAATCTACTGTATAACTCTTCATCTTTGGCGTTCTACAATATTTCTTGTGTGACACAGTTTCTGCTCACAGTCAACTCTAAGTCTCTTTTGCCAGTTTCTTTTAAGAAAGCGTGGTCGAGAGGCTAAGTGCGCTTGAATTTGGCTTGTCTTGGCTACCTAGAAGGGGGGGGGGTGTCGATGTTCGACACCCGACTCTGGCAGAGTTGCGTTTACTGAGCACCTAAAGGCAGCACGGAAAACCAACTCCTAGATGTTGTCTTATAATGAATGTCTCTTGTGTTCCAGGGGCCACTATGTGGCAGTTAGCCATCCCCTATGTACCCAACACATCCCAGGTGATTGGGGACCTGGAGCCAGGGCTGACCTACCAGTTCAGAATCAGTGCTAACAATGCTATAGGCATCAGCGAGCCTAGCAAACCTTCCCAGTACGTTGCTATACCCAGTGAGTATGGTAAGTACCAGGATCTAAGCTTTATAGCAGATTAGCTTTAGTGTATTACATGTTGCTATTAAGCAATGAATATGTTAAGTCTCTCTATCTGTTCTACATAAAAAAAGTAAAGTACCCCTTTCAGACCTTGCGACAAATGGGGCAGATTGTTTAAAGTTTATCTGTTTCTGTGGCCAGCACAATGACTAAGGAGGTTCTAGCCCTCGAGTTTAAATTTAGGTCATTCACCTTTTTTTTTTATAAATGCATTTAAAAAGCAATCACCCAGATACCCCCTTCTTTCTCCCCCTACCCCCTTTCTAACTGGTCCAGACAAGTGATAGGATCATAGCATATCGAGAAAACTAACAGCATAAAAATGCGGTAAACAAAAACAATTGGTAAAAAATATTTATAATCGTAGATTTATTATTGTTAGTCTAGAACTATTACAAATTTTATTACATGACTCATCCAAACTAATTGAAACAATTTCCAGAGCTGAGTGAGAGAGAAGATGCTCCTGTTGTAATGTGGAAAGCAACTTTTGAAAATGACTTTACAGACTTGGGAGAAATTGGAAAGTAAGAAAATAATTAGTGAATGTGACATTTTATTGAAAATAATTTCTTAGCCAGTTTGTTTTTGATTTTTTACCTTATCTAGTTCCATCAAATGACAAAAGTAGTTGAATTATTATCTGTGGGCGAGTGATAGTGATGAAACTTGGAATGTTAGTTCTCATTCAGATAAGCAAAGATGCTAAAACTTTTTAGTTAGTATAAGATTTGTATTCCTCCAGTGATAGGCAGCATTGGTTAACTCTTTCTCTCCTAACTGACGATACTAACACTGATTTGAACCAATTCAATTCAATTAATTTTTGGTTTTATAATTTTTAATTTGTGTTATATAAAAAGAGCATGCATTCTTCTATAATTCTATACCTAGTATAACATTTTCGATTGCATACAAAAAAAGTTATTGAAGCTGAATCATAAAAGAGTAGTGAGACACAAATGAACAAAATGAATAATTCCATCGGAACATGGGAAAATAAATTACAGAGAGAAAGAGTTAACATGTAGTTTGTACATCCATTAATAGATGTAAATAGAAACTATTTCTGAAATAATCTGAAAGAAGTTTTTTTTTTTTTTAATGAAAAGTAATTATAGTTAATATTAACTCAGCAAATTGTGTTTTCAGAGGGAGATTTTCTGTTGTCCACTGTTGTGTCCAGAAGTGTTCAGGTCAAGATTTGGCCTGTAAGTTCATTACCAAGAGGCTGATTAGGAAAGAGGCAGTGGAGACAGAGTTCAACACATTGCAGAGTCTACAGCATACCAACCTGGTCAAAGTGTACGACCTGTATGAGACACCAGCTCACTACGTCATCATAATGGAGCTGTGAGTGAACAAGTTGAAATTGACCTAATCAACATTGACCTATATTAGTTGACATTGACCTAATTTACATGGGCCAAATTTTACATGGACCAAGTTGACACTGACCTAGTTGACACTTACCTAGTTACATGGATCAAGTAAACATTGACCTAGTGTAGAGTTACATTGAAATGAATCATGCAATAAGAAAACAGGTTCCATAACTTGATATACAGGAATAATAAACTAGGGCATGCTTGTCAACACTTCAAGCTCTCAGTCTTGTAAATATTTCATCACTTGAATAACTTCTACCTTCCTTCTAAGCTTGAGGACCATGTCTTATTATTATGATATAGTTCCTTGTCCAATCTTTACCTTCAACTGACACCAAAATGGAAGAAAAACTAGATGGCTAACTGGTCTGTTGGGGTTCAGACTTGTCATGATGGACTGAGTTTAAACCCTGGGAGCTATCAGCCCCTTCAGCAGTAGGTTTGGGACATAATAGTCTTCATTTCTGAAGAAACATCCACAAAAAATAAGCTCCTAAAGTCACTGATACAATTTTGAAAAAAAAAGTATCCTTTATCTTATCTTACAAAGTACTTCAAAAAAAGAAGATGATTACATCCTTTTAATGTTTAATTTTTTTTTCTTTTCTTTTTTTTTTTTTGGGGGGGGGGGGGGGGGGGGGAAGGGATTACGTCAACAAAAACATTTATATTTTGATGCATCAAGATTAAAACACCTTTTTAAAAGATTTTGAGTTGTTCTTGTTAAGATTGCAGACAAAGAGTTTATATCCAATTAAAGAGTTTTAAAGATTAGTGTACCTTGTAAGCAAAGTATTTACCTCAATATTAGATGTTCACATTTTTCACTTAATGCAACTTTTCACTTAATGAAACTTTTCTTATTTGTTTGTGGAGTCTGTCATCTATTCTCATTTGCTTGTGAAGTCTGTCATCTATTCTCATTTGCTTGTGAAGTCTGTCATCTATTCTCATTTGCTTGTGGAGTCTGTCATCTATTCTTATTTGCTTGTGGAGTCTGTCATCTATTCTTATTTCTTTGTCGTCTGTCATCTATTCTCATTTGCTTGTGGAGTCTGTCATCTATTCTCATTTGCTTGTGGAGTCTGTCATCTATTCTCATTTGCTTGTTGAGTCTGTCATCTATTCTGCATGTTATACATTCAGTTGTGCTTACTGACAGTTTGCTCTCTCCACAGTTTAACTCATGGTCGACTTCTTGAACATATCATCAGTAAACATCACTTTGATGAGCTTCAGGCAGCTGAGTATATGGCACAACTTTTAGATACCTTACAGTATTTACACAATTGCAGGATAGCACATCTTGACATTAAGGTAAAAATGTAACAAGTATGTTATGGAGTCATAATTTACACATCAAAACGTTTAGATACCTTACAGTATTTACACAATTGCAGGATAGCACATCTTGACATTAAGGTAATAATGTAGACTCAATATTTACACATCAAAACTTTTGGTTCATTCAAAACTTAAATTCAACTTGCAATCCCACCCTTGCATTGGTATTACTTCAATAGTTTAAATCAAAACTCCTGGGATATATTTGTGTTAAAACTTATTCAAATTCTAGAAGTAATAGTATTTTTAATGGAAAAAGTCTTTGTAATCATAACACATGTCCAGTGAGGATCAAGAAAGAAGTCATAGTCTGATTGTACATTGCTTCCAAGTAGGGTGTTAGTGAAGTGAACTATGCCAGGTCGTCGCGAAGTGGGCGACTGCTGTCAATCAAAACAAGAACGGAGCGGTACAAAAACTCATTCGTACCTCACTCGGTCAGACTCTTTCACCGCCACTCATTGATCAGGGAACATGAAATGCACCAAGATACCTGTGTGTAGTTGCTGAATGAACTCTTTATGTTGTCTGTTGTATTTATGTGTATTTTTCTGTTTTGTTGTCTTTATATGAGAAACGAGTCCTTGTAATCACAACAAATTTCTGTAAGGATCAATAAAGCAGTCTTAGTCTTAGTCTTAGTCATAGTCTTAGTCTTAGTCTTAGTCTTAGTCATAGTCTTAGTCATAGTCTTAGTCTTAGTCTTAGTCTTAAATCTGTTGCCTACTTGAAGGTCTCAGGCAGGGCCAGATTTAAGTATGTGAAGGCCCCCAACAATTTTTTCAAAAGCTTTAATACACAAATCCACTTATGAAGGACAATACTTATATCTAAAATCATGCCAATTTTTGGACAAAGATATAGAGTTCTTGTAAATTTAAACTCACTTTCTTTTAAAAAAAATATTTAATATGCATATTTTAGTTTTAAAAAGTGTATATTTTTTCATTTGTGGAGGTTAAAGCCATGACAGACACACTGTGTAAATCCAGAGCAGTATTTATTTATTCAGAGCGTACACTTCTTAATCAAGACATTTTTGCCAGCCGTAAAAATGCGGAAAAAAAAATAATTTTACATTGAAAGTTTTTGACCCATCATAATTTCTATATATTTTTATCTCTTTTGTGGAGACCCTGGGGCTGCAGCCCACCCTGCCCTCCCTTAAATCTGGCCCTGGTATCAGGTTTGAATCCTGATGAATGCATCATAATTCGTAATTAGTGATCTGAGTTCTGGAAGGAAATTCACTGAGTATTAAGAGTTACCTGGCCTCAACAGAAGAAAGTAAAGATAGTCATTGTGCTTGTCTTATTAAATCTTTGTTAACATTTCACCTGTTATCTGTTCTGCGGAGCACTAGCTCTTGACGGGTCAAAGTTTGTTTTCCTACTGGGCTTCCAAGACATTCACAGTTCCTTCACTGAGTTTGTTGTTTCACTCGAATGTTTCAGCCGGAGAATCTGATGATTGAAGTGTCCTCTAACACCATGTACCTCAAACTGATAGACTTTGGGGACGCCCGCCACATCTACAACAACTACTACATCCATCCTATGATTGGTCACCCTGAGTTTACTAGCCCAGAGGTGGTCAGTGGCACACCTGTAGGCCTTTTCACTGATATCTGGTAAGTGACCTTACAATAGCAGCAGGCAGTTTAGGTACACCTAGACAGTTAATGGAAGATGATAAATACGCATGTTGGCCTTGAAACAGAAATACAATAGGCTATACTATTAAATATGTTCTAGAACATACAGTTATTTATTAAACAGAGAACTAATTTGTGACAAATCTAAACTAAAAGATGAATGATGTAATGTAGATAACTAGCAACATAATAGATTGTCTACATCATATATTATAGGGCATGGTGGCTAAGTGGTATATGGCTTCAAACCAAGGGGTTAGGTTAGGAATCTTGTTGAAATTTTCAATTTCAGGATTTTAAGGACACCCATGTGTCCATCTAACTCTAATGTGGGTACCTGACATTAGTTGACAAAAGTAAAGGTGGTTACTTGTTGTGCTGGACACATGACACCCTCTTTAATATCAGGCATAGAAACAGTTGATCTTTACATCATCTGCCTTCTATATGTCTGAAAGGGGAACTTAACTTTTTTGATATCATACATTTATTATGCATTGTGTATATAAAAGATTATCACTGTTTTGATTAACAGTAAACTAATGGCATATGTATATCAACATTTATGTTGTTGTTTTTTTGCCATCAGGAGTGTTGGAGTGTTGTTGTATGTGTTACTGAGTGGAGTCTCACCGTTTCTTGATGAGAGCCAGGAGGAGACCTGCTCAAACATTGTCCGTAACGACTTCTGTTTTCCTGATGAATACTTTGCAGGTATTTCCTCGGAGGCCAAAGATTTGATACGCTTCATGTTGGTAGAGGAACAAAGGTGAGATACTGAGTAGTTCATTAGGCAACCTATGAAAAACAGTCCCAGAGAAAGATAAAGAACAAAATGTTTCTTTGAAGTTGTTTTTTTATGTTATTTATCTTATTATGAAACATTTATTATGAAATTTAAAGCATTGATCTTTCAACAGTAGTGAACAGGACAGATTATTATTTACTAGTGAACAGGACAGATTATTATTTACTAGTGAACAGGACAGATTATTATTTACCGTTGAACAGGACAGATTATTATTTACTAGTGAACAGGACAGATTATTATTTACTAGTGAACAGGACAGATTATTATTTACTAGTGAACAGGACAGATTATTATTTACTAGTGAACAGGACAGATTATTATTTACTAGTGAACAGGACAGATTATTATTTACTATTGAACAGGGCAAATTATTATTTACTTAGCAAATTAAAAAATGTTAGCTGGTTGTGTGGTTAGCACTCCAGACTGTTGTCACCATAGTCCAGGGTTCTAACTCTGCCCATTGCCTTCTCATGGCATACTGCAGTAGGTCTGGGCTAGGAATGAACAAACGTCATTTCTGAAGAATGTCCAGAACTTACAAAACAAACTTGTTTTTTTATACAAACACGTTGTTTCTACAAATATTTGTCTTTGCTTGATAACAAGAAGAAGAAGTGCCCATTTTAAGTTTACTTGTTATCATTAAGATTATAGAGACACATTTCTTATTCCATACGCTAGAACAAATTTATTCAAGTGCTCCATCTTCCCTATCGCCATTATACAATGGAATGGGTTACCTGAATCAGCCAGGAAAACCAACGACTTAGCATTGATTAACATGCATGACTAGATTGACACATGAAATGCGTAGGACGTAATTATCTTCTTTTTTGAAGTAACGTCTTTAATATAGAAGATAAGATAATGTGTAAATACTTATCTTTCACTGGTGAAGCTCAAGTATCAGAACTATGGGCACAGAAAACTCCAGAGGAATTCATCAAACTTAAGCACTTAATCTGTGTTTCACTTAGCTATAAAACATAAGTACTTTTAAGCTTGACAGTTTGAACATTTATAGGGATATTATTGTATCATTAACTTGATTTTTTGTTTGCTTCAGTAAACGCCCGACTGCCCAGGCATGTTTAGAAAGTCCTTGGATTAAGAAAGCGTCAGTACCGCGTAGCTCGCCCATTAGACCCAAGCCTATCAACACATCTCGTCTTTCTGATTTTATTCAGCGACGCAAGCACCAGGTAGGCGGTTCATTTACGATATTCAAAGTAGTGCTATTACATGTACTTACAGAAACATGTAAATGTGTTCCAACATAGTTCTAAATTCTAAACTTGAAAAGCAGAACCAAATTACTAACACACGCTCTGTATTTTGGGTGACAATCTCAATACCGAAATGAAGGAAGTCTCAGACATATTGAATACAATGTATATAACCTACAAAAATACCAAACTATTTAACCAGTTAGAACATTGAAGATATGATAACATTGAAGTTTTTTAGATAGAGATTGAAACTGGGGGAGCGTAGGTGCTAAAAGGTTAAATATCTCCTTTCTAAAGAAAACTATTCTAGAATTAAACTATGCTTTGTATTCCATTCTAATGGTTTTGTGTGTTGGTCATTTCAGAGTGATGCTTTTATTCTCAAGTCTTTGCCGTAACAGGATGGAAATCTTTCTTGTGGCTGTGTCTGTTTCAATCTTCTGGAATGTTGGCAATAAGAACATAACACAGAGATGATATCTTCACTGAACTTTAAACCTGACATCTTCAATTTTATTCATGGCCAAAGCCACCACTTTACAGTTTCATGTGATTTAGACTTGAATTTATCTTTTGAACATCTCTTATACAGCTAGCAAATTATTTTATTTTTTTTTGTGTGTGGCTAAATTAAGTCTTAAGCTTTGAACTCTTCCATTGTAAATGTTGACCAATTGTTACTCTCAAGACTTGAATGACCATCAACTGTCAAACAACTGAATGTACTAGCTGCTTTCTCTTTGATGTTTTGATTTAAAGAGAATCGCCCAGCTAGCGGGAGACGTGCTTGATGCCTTGTCTTAGAGAAGGCTTTCATTCGGAATTGGCCTTTTGAGAAATGTCTTCAAATAAACAAGAGGATACAATCTATTTATTCATAGTAAGTCATGCCAAGGAACATGCATTTGGTTATGAGAAAAAATTAAGCAGCTCTTGGCACCTTGTTTCTAGGCTGGAATGTATGACTTCCCCATGTGCACAAAAACTTTAAAGCAACATACCAAATAAGCTGAGCCAATACTTTATTCCTTCAAGGCAGGGTGGCTCCTTTTCTGATAGGGCACTGATACAAGTAGCACCCAAAGTGAACTTATTCCTATTTCGATAAGGCAATCATTGGAATCACTATAATCTAGCTAACAACTGAACAAATTACTTTCAATTTTGTGTGAAACTTTCCTCAGCTTTCTCTTCTTGCCCAAAGATTAGTCTCGGGGATGTTGTTTTCTTTCTTCATAGAGCAACTAGGAGTAGACTACCAGAAACATAGAGGTCTTTTAAACTGTGTATATTGAGAAAGGATATGGGTGATTTTTTAGCAGCAAGTTTACAGACTGTCATGTATTCATTATGGAAGAATTATTGGAAGATTTTTTTTGTCTCTTAATGAAGTATGAAGATGTTGGTTTTTTTTATTATATCTATTTATATGTATATTTAAAATGTAAAAAAATGTCATTTCATTTCATTTTTTAAATATGTTTATTAGAGCAGTAGATCCCATTCCATAAGCCATGCCCCCATCAAATACAGTGGTTTCAGTAGCTTAAGTACAAAGAGCTTTTACAACGTATTGTAGCAGCAAGCCACTTTCGTAGTAGCAAATTGGGGTTGATAATTGACAGAAGTTGGGAACCACTGCATTAGAGCTCTAGCCTGTAGACAGTTTGACCTAGTCAACTTAAACTAACATTTCTGTCACTTCTGTGTTGACCATTAGAGACGTTTCATTCTTTTGAAAGAATCTACTTTTGACTGTCATCAGCTTTCTACGTGTTCACATTTGATCAGTTTGTGGTATTGGCTGGTTGGTCAGTTTGTGGTATTGGCTGGTTGGTCAGTTTGTGGTATTGGCTGGTTGGTCAGTTTGTGGTATTGGCTGGTTGGTCAGTTTGTGGTATTGGCTGGTCGGTCAGTTTGTGGTATTGGCTGGTTGGTCAGTTTGTGGTATTGGCTGGTTAGTCAGTTTCTATCTTTGGTACCAACACTTTATATGTGTTCATGTTTGTATAAGATTGAAATGTATTGGTCACAATGTTAATACCATAATTCTGTCCCATCATTTGGAAAGATACAAAGCTTATGTTACCAACTGTATGCACACACAACACAAACACAGAAATATTTGTTTTGTTTTCCCAAACTCAAGCATGTAGGTCTCTAGAGTAGCCTATGAATTCTTAACTACTGTGCATATATAGACTTCCTTTGACAAGTTCAGCTTCAATAAGTCAGTAAAATAGAATTCGTCTTTAATATGCTGCATGGTAGATGATCAAGAATCTGAAAAGGAAAAGACATAAAAACATTTTCTTTTATAAAGAAAACTGGTCTTTATGATAATATACACACACCAAGAGCTTTTATACTCCATAAGTGTATAATATATTTAAAAACAAGATATAATTGATTTTTAATGAATAGGGGATTGTTTCAAAAGACCTTTTCTGAATACTGGGTCCATGTTCATTTGATGTGTCATTTTAATGTTGGATTTTAAAGTGTCCATCCAGATTTGATGCATTTTTGATACATGGGTGATTTTTGTGGGAATTTTTGACTGTCAATGTTTGGTTTGTAGAACTGTTTTACATGTTTTGGATGTTCTTTCAGAGTCGAAGATAATTTACTTCCTAGTCCAAACATCCAGCAGGACGACAGGAATGGCAGCGGGCAGGGTATGAACCTGGGACCATTGACAAGTCAGAATGACAATCCAGCGTGCATACCACATGACCAGGCAGCCACCCTGTACATGTACATACAATCATGTAGGTTCAACCCTAGGTGCATTTTATATTACCTTCCCCATGTAGAGCTAGAACTTGAAGGCTAGTTCACAATTTTGTTTTGTAAATATTTCCCAAGTTTCCTAGGCGTTATTTATTTTGGTTGTCATTGAGATTTGAGATGACATGGTCATGATTTATATCACATTTTATTTGTAATTTCTCTGATAGCACACACGTGAGAGGTTTACTTGACGTTCAATTTCGTGAAAGTAACATGAAACATTTCGACAGTACTTCAATGTTTTATTCTGTCAAGTTTAGTCCACAGCTGTGACAGCTTTTCTATTGATAAGCATCAAACTTTTCTTCAGCATTGTTTACAAAACATCATTTTGAATTCCTTTAATTACTTATTAGAGTATATGTAATAAGAAATAAAGGAACACTGAAGAGTAACCTAAAACAAGACTTTATTAAACTAGATAGAACGACGCATGAACTGACGAAAGAGACTTAGACAGTAGCACACAAAATCAATGTTGTGAACCCATTCTCACGGACGTTACACAAACATAAACAAATAGTAACTATTTCACCACAGTATATTTGGCTGTCAAGATAACTTTTAGATGTCTTCTTGAATAAACTCTTCTACACAAAATGACCACAAGACTTGAGTGGCAGCAGTGTCTTTGATACACAAAAAAACATGACACAATTGTACACTTATGGTTTAGAAATATATTTGTTTTAAAGTTTGGTCCTTCACAACAGTTGGCAGTGGAACATAAAACTAATGCACTGTGTAGATCATAGAGACTACTGTTCAACCTATGTATACATACTAAACCAGTTTGCTAGTGTGAACCTTTTGGTAGTATTTCACATGTACATACATAATGTTTTGTTTGTTTGTTGAAGAATGTGATTCTAGTTTGTACTGAACCAGAGACCAAGGTTGTGTGTTTACTGTGGGTGTACTCTGCTGTTCATGTTGCTTTATATATTTTTGGCTATTGTACTTAGTTGGCAGTGATACCAAAGATTTCTTTCATTTTTGGGGGAAATTAAAAACTAATTTTATGTAACAAGGACCAATAAGGAAATTATTTTTTGCAGTGGGGGAAGAGGATTAATAATCTGCACTTTAAAACTACTTTGTGCAAACAAGTGAATGAAAAAAAAAGGTCACTATCAAACTGAAAAATATAAGACTCATAAATATGAATTCCATGCACATTAAAAAAATATTATATCAAAATAATTGAGTTTGTTTTAAAAAAACAACAACTCATTTATTGTTATAGAACCTTTGGAAATTGTTATGCAAAGAAATCAAGAAGATAAAAAAATAGTTCCTATGGTCTGAGGAGTTAATTTCTAATTTGCATTCATCTCATTTTTTTTTCCTAAATTATTTTCTTCTTACTGGGTGTAAAAGGGGGGGGGGTTGAACACCCCTATTTCCCAGTCCTCTGCATATGCCTGTGTGTTATTTGGCTTCTACCTCTACAAGATATTGAGCCACAAAGAGGCAAGACATGATGGGGTTAGGAGTTAATTAAGAGTTACATTTGTTTCAGGGATGTGTCAGCCTATTAGCATTGTTTTGATGAGCTGCAGACTCTGGTTTGATCACATTTTTTTTTGTTGTTGTTGTTTCTAAGACAACATTCTATCACTTCAGGGTTTATTATTGTGTTCTTATTCAAACTTGTTTTGTTAGTTTTGAAACTTTGATTGACTGATCAGTGAGGTATAGTTGTTGAATTTAAACAGTCAATGATACTGGTTGCAAGTGATACCAGATGTAACTTGAAGTGACTGCATTGCTATACATGCTTGTATGCCTACATGTCTGAAGTAAAGTGTTTGTAGGTTCACAGTATTCTTAGACTTGCAGGTCTAGAGTACACTGTTTGCATGCCTACATCTCAAGTACAGTGTTGGTAGTCCATTATCTAGACTTCACACTTTGTAGGTAAACATTTACAGTATACAGTAAGATATGTCTAGAAGTAGGCCAACATTGTTATCAGTCAAACATCTAGAATACACTGTTCACAAGCCTAGAGAATAAGCATCAAAATTTGTTTCATTTTTTATTTATATTTTATTCATCTTTACTTGTAAACTCAGAAAACCTTTTTTTTAAATTTATCTATAAGTCTACAGAAAAGTAATAACTGTACCGGTATTAATAATCTTTCTTTGACCTCCAATCCTTACATAAGTGACAAATCTATGCAGCTACATAAGTGTAAACACATCCACCCACTTGGTTCCACAGCAAGGAGTCTGTTGAGCTTCAGATCTTCTGAAAGAATTGTAACCCACCTCAGCCAGCTCCAACTGGCTGTAATGTTATACCAGTTGTACTTCAGTGGGTCTCAAACTGAAATTTTACTTGCAACCCTCACATCCACACTCTACTGGTAATCATTGACATGTATTAGTCACTTTGATAAGATGTTCACTGGTGATATTCTAGTATTACCTCAGTTTGCTGTTTATTTCATTTCTCTTCATCAGATGTGTATATTGAGTCAGCCCAAGCTACCTGCGCTTCATAGTTAATTCATGTCCCATTGTTTTGTTTCTTTGATTATATGATAACAGTAGAATGTTAAGAAATGTTTGCAAGACTTTCACCTGTGACTGCCTCAGTGTAGAACTAGCAGTCATTGTTTTCATATCAATGGTAATGTATTCAACTATTCTTGTATAATAACACAGGAAATTTTGTATGACTGTACTTTTGATTTTCTACTAGTCTATTATTTGTTTTCCAATTCAATTTTTTGATGTACATTTCAAGCTCTACATTTGATCTATGATGGAACTGTTTTCTTTCAAGTTCTAACCTGAGTGCTTTTCTTATCAACAGAACACATTGGCATTTCTTTTGTTTCAAACCATAAACCCATTTGTTTTTTTAATCATCAGCATTGCCACTAGTCATTGGACAAATCATTGCTAAATAAACTTTTTCAAGACTGATTTGGCTTAGCTGCTTAGTCATCTAGATAATAATGGTATAGAAGTATAGTCGTGTTCAACCTTGTTCAATGAGAAATTGTATTAATTGCTAATAGCTAATTTATTGTCTTGAGAGATTTGATATAACAGCTCTTTGAGATAAGCTTCAAAGTTTATTTCACTTCACAAGAATAAGTGAAGATAATCTGAGAAAAGTACCTGCCACATGTTTGATTTGATTATTGATCATGTAGGCATTATTTAAGGCCATGTCGTGCCTTTTAATTTTTTAAGGGTTCTCTTCTACTCAGTAAATAGTAACTGATGGTTTGGCAAATTGCAATTCAAGAATTAAAATCACCTTATTTATAGTCCAAACATTACACTTTCTAGTTTGAGTTAATAAAGTATAAATAAAATCTGTTGTAAATATGTGGGGGATATACTTTCCCCCCAAATCAACAGTCAAGATTCTAGCAGTTAGTCCCCCTCCCCAGATGTTTCTTTTCTGACCAGTTGTTCATGCCAGTAATCAATTACTCAAACTGACAAGGAAAACAATGGATTCAAGTACTGTATGATGCTCTTCACAACACAAATAAATAAAGAAAACAGTTGTAAGCTACACATCAGTACAAAATCTGAATCAGGAAACATGATTTGGCAACACATCTTTCAAATGATAAATTGATCAATAAGGTTTCAAGCCTGAACATCAGGCAGTGTCATGACCCTGACACAGAAAAATTTTGTCTGAAAACTATCCGTGAACTGGCTGAATTAGAAATTACTGGATAGCTTATGGTGCATTTAATACAAATAGTTCATTTGTAGCCCCAGATAATTTAGAATACCAACCTCTACTCCAAACTGGTTTGTTTTAGTGGTGGAAAGGTTTTAGGCTTTTATGATTTGGATAGTTATTAAACTATTTTGACATTGAAATCAACAAATTACACAATAACAACTTGAAGCTCTAGAAATGTTGCCAGTGTATTTTGTTCATAGAACAAGTTCAACATCTGCTCATGACAATTGACTCTTCAGTAAAAAGCAACAACAAAAAATATGTACATACAGTTTGTGTTGACCACAGAAAGACAAATCAATGAAATGCTTAAGTCACAGATAACAGAAGCAAGACCAACAGTCCATTCACATACACAATAGTCTCATGTCCAGACACACACATCTTCAGTCTGTGCCCTAAATTTCTTGGAGCATTCACTTTACAAAAACAAATGATACAAACCCTTGTTAATTTTTATTTTGAGATGCCATAGAACACAAGATGTAAGATCTATTCTAGTGTCAATCCAGTAAGATTTATTGTGTAGCCTGTAAGATCTATTGCCTAGCCTGTAAGATCAATTGTCTAGCCTAGATCTATGTATCCAGGAAGAAATAAAGATTATAAGACATGGCGAGAGAATAAAATTATGTATACACTCTAGGCACATTAACTGTGCTATTAGGACTTGATGAGACATTTTACTTTGTAAGAACCAATAGGATTCATAAAGCTTAAATACTAAAATAAAATTATTTTGTATACCAGTACATCCTAATCCTATTCTAAATCTGCAGTTTGAATGTAACATCAATCACTATTATACAAACAGATACAAACTACAAGCATAAAGTTGTAACCAGTAAAATATTTCTTTCATCCTATCACTGTCACATCTACTAAAATGTTGAAATAAACTTAGCATTCAAAGGCAAGGCAGCATTTTGATCATTAAAGGTTACATTAATGTGAAGACATCTCACCAGACATTCATATTCACTGACAAAACAGGAAAACTAAAAATGTCAGAAGAAAATGTTTCACCAGCAGACAATCAAATCTTGGTATTTACAAATAATGCCTTGAGTTCTTATGTACAGCAAATACTAGTTTACAATCAGGACTTGACAACATACAGCCAGTAGAAAACTTAATACAATGCATTTCTAATCAGATGTCTTTAACACTTCACATTTGAAAAGTATTAATCAAAACATAATTATTACAAAGAAACGTTTTTTATCAATTCAAACACAAAGCAAAAAATAGATTTTTTAAAAATTATATATTTTTTTAACCATTGCCAGAAACATATTCAAACTTTCTTTTAGGGTAACTTCTGATAGTGTCTACATTTAATGTGATTGTATTTCTCACGTTCACATACTGAGATGCCACTTCTATCAGGAAAACATACACAAATTATGTACATCAATATCATGATTGAAAAAAAAAAAACTCAACACATTCTGAGATTTGTCTTTATGACAGTTGTAGATTTCAAACCCTAACTGTCTTTATATGAACATACTTACTCAACATGTACAACAGAAAAAAATAGGGAGATAATTTGACATGAACAAAGATAACCAAGGGAGATAATGTCCTCATTCAGTCTGATGGTTTGTGTAGGAAAAATTATTTGAAGTTTTACAGACTTAGCTATAGAACTCTACCTCATTCCATTAGAGCAGTGCTTCTCAAACTTTTACTCATAGTGCCTACTAAACCATACAGATTCCATCCACCAGTAATGGGGTTAGTATGATGCCCAATAGTTTTCCTGCATCCTGAACTTAGACATTTATTCTCCAACAACTGTTTCTCCTAGTTTGAAGTTCAGATGAAATCAAACTAAATTCATATGGGGGGTAGGAAGTTTGAGAGATATGACATGTAAATGTTTGAGAATCTGAGAAAGAAAAAAAAAAAAAAACCTTTAGAAAGTAGGGGTCTAAATGACAGCACAGAACAGGCAGTTGGGTCAACAGATGCAGTCCTCATGACATAGTGATTGAGCAGTTAGGAGAGGCAACACTTCAAAACCAAGTTCAGTCTCTAAATGGTAGTACCCCACTAATTATGGAGAAAGTATTGACTTTACAAGGCTTTTCTGGTGCCCAACTGGTAGAGAAGACACTTAAGGAAGCAATACCTGACCCCGCCCCCTCAATGGGCCATTTTATGAAGAACACCTGCACAGCTCCATCGTGCATAGAAGGATAATGACAGGTAAATTTCCTTTCATTGTTCGGCTTTGCCTCTAGCCTGAACATCTTGGTATACAAGTGCTAAAACAGGCCCTCAAAGGAGAGCTTCTGTTGCACTTGAGTCTTTGACTCAACTCGTACAATAATTACATGTCTTTAACAGACTAATCAGAATATGGAAAATTAGCGGGGGGGGGGGGGATTACCACTTGAACTAGAAAGGACTAAAGTAAAAAGGCTGACAACTTGACTTGTCAAACCTCATAATAAATATTATATTATATACCAGTATTTACTGATTCAAAAGTTTCATACGATTTCAGTATGAATAAAACAAGGCTTTAACTACATCATCTCAGTACATCCAACCAACACTCATAACTTTTAGACTAAATTGTGGAAATGCTTTACACAAAATAATTTTTTAAAAACACGCACTAAAAAAAACAAAACACAAAATACATTAAAATAATTAAATAAAGAAATCATTTTTAAGAGAATAAATATTTGTGAACTGTGATGCTATCTCCTGATTCCTCCCCTGCCTCCCCTGACTGCAGCTGCCATGTTGGCTGTGTTGTTAGTGTTGTTTGTACCATTCATTATGTTGCTACGCTGGGACGGTGGACGGTGCTGGGGAGGCGGTGCTCTCTGCTGGTTGTAGTTGTTTTGACCATTTCCTGCAAAAAATAAGTGTAAGATATCAGAATGGTTTAATAGCAAAACTAATACACAAAATAAAACAAGTATTTCATAGCTATTATTAAACACATTCTGCTGTTCTTTTGAACACGTTAGCTGTGTAGGCTTTCAACTTGCTATTCAAAATCCTAACTTTAAAATGATGAGGGGGTGAGCTTCAAGATAGATGCTACTTGTAAGCTGTGATCAACAATTCAGAAGAGAACAAAATTCTAATTGAAAACTTTCCTTTCTTGTAGACTACATATCTCTCAAGGATCAAAGAAAGTTTCTAAACCACAGAATATAAAAAAAAAACTACACCACTATACTGGTATCTAGACAGAATGTATAAAACAAAATTTTGGACTGTCTTAAATCCTAACATCATTACCTGACTGTAAAGGAGCTTGCTGTGGTCTGTTTCCCTGGACCTGAGCCCCCTGACTCAGTTGACCATCAACTTTGGCACCTTGGTTCCCCTCCCCTTCTGTTGGAGATTTTCTTTGTGAAGATTCCTTGAAAACCAAAAATTAAAATTAAACAAGTAATAAGAAGAAAAAAAGTTTTTAAAAAACATGGGAATAGGCTCTGATCAGTTCTGAATTCACTGGATTGGATCTGGTCAAATCAAATTGAATCTAGATCAGATGTGATCAGATCTACATCAGGTCAGATTGGACAATAAGAAAATGACCCATATGGGGATGAAACCCACAACAACATCTACATTATTGATCGATACAATCAACTTCAGATGCATGGTGGCTGAGCAGTAAAAGGCTTGACTTACGAATGGGGTCCCAAGTTCAAAATCTGGCAAAGACTGGAATTTTTTCACTTAAGGATCTTTGGGCGCCTCTAATGGATACCTGACATTCGTTGGGGAAAGTAAAGAAACTTAGTCATTGTGCTGTCTACATGACACCCTGCTCATTAACCGTTGGCCAAAGAAACACGTGACCTTAACATCATCTGCCCCATAGATCACAAGGTCTGAAAGGGAACCTTTTTTTTTTCTTTTTTTTCAACTTAAGGATACTAAATGGATGGTTGCGTTGTCTAGTGGTTCAGGTGGTTTGAGCTAGGATGTAATGATCTTCAATTCTGATGGAAACATTCAAAACAAAAACAAGTGAAGCCTGACTCTGGCTCTAGAAAGAGAAAAGGAACTGTAATATTTGAACAGTGATTGTCAGTAATGTCTACAGACAGTTTAATGGGTAGATCAACATAACCAATGAGTTGTGATCAATAACACAATATCCCTAATATACGACTAAAAACAAGCATTTAAAAATGAAACAAAAAAAATAAAGGTATGTGTTATGTATAACGTTACAATCTGAGCAGTTCCCTTTGCTTTAGTATATTGTACAAAGATTTAACTTCTTTATAACCAACAGATTATGCATTACAATTCTCAAGTCCAACAGCACAATTGGAATTCTTGGGTTAAAAGTCTGGCTATTATATAAAAACGTATTTGAAAGTTTAGTGGAGTAGCTAGGGTGGGGGAAGGAGGGGGGAGGAGAATTGGAAAATCCACCAAATGAGTCTTTTTTTTACACTGAAAATTTAATATTACGCAAAATGCAGGGGCCCCCCAAGGAGGTCAAGGCCCCAGGCCTCCAAATGATGAAAAATTCCTAGCTACACCCCTGTGACAGTTCTATAAAACAAATTACTTACTAATTTTAAATATTCTGGATTGGGTTCACTGAAGTTTGGCATTTCTATGAAATTTAAACAAAATCTGAAAATGTAAAGAAAAATAATGTTTTGTTTTTTTTGGTAACAGTACAGAATAATATTGAGTTAAAAGTATTGTATTAAGTGAAAAAAATTAAGCATTAATAGAATTATTTTATTGAGTTCAAAGCATTGTATTAACAGAATTGTTAAGCATTGTTGTATTAAATGAACACTCTTGCATTGAGCTAACAACAACATTAAAATCAAAGCAAAACTTCACTTACTCTCCTATTTTCAAAATTTCTCCAATTTTTCCTGTATACAAAGTTAGTGAACCTTTCCACAGTGAAGCATAACTGGAGGAAAAAAAAAGTCTCAGTTCTTAAAGTTATCACAGTAAAAAAAATAGTTTTACAGAACTTTTTAATATAAATAAATAATTAAATTTTTTTTTTTACTTTTGATTTCAGTAGAAATGAATCCATTTTTATATTACTGTACCGTACGCAAAGAAATATTTTAGAAAATAAAAAAATCGCAGTTTAACTTAAAAATGTTTAACTTAAAAATGACAAACCTACATTGATGTTAAAATAACAACCAATTACTTAAGACCATTCAGCAAAAAATTTTTGTAATGCTTTTTGAATAGCACACCTTTCATTTTATAGCAGTCTCAATGTGCTATAAGGGGGGGGGGGGGGTATCTGGACGAAGTTTTCCATGCTGCCTTTAGAAACACAACTTAGGTTGAGTCAGAATTTGAAATGAAATCCCCTTGATAGGTAGCCAAGCAGTTTATGTCACTCAATCACACATTACATGCACTATGTAAAAATTAATTGTTATCTTCAACTTGCATGAACAGCTTTGATCTATATGAAAATGCACACATTACTGAACAATCAAAGTTCTAAATCTAAATAGCTTTGATGAACAGGAAAAGTGACCGCAGTATCCAGTTCTACCAATATTTTTGTTAAAAGAGAGCTGTAGGTAGTCTCCCAAGTCTGCAGATAGTCTCCCAAGTCTGCAGATGGCTAGCAGTTTCAGGAGCAAGTGTTAATGGTTCTAATTTTTTAAAATTGCTTTTAGTATAAAAAGTGCATCTTTCATGCTCAATAGCTTGCTCTGTGCACTTTGGGCCAAACTCTTTTGTGAATCTGCAGGGGTAGAGAGATCTGGGAGAAGGTTTCAGTGCTGCCTTTAGGCGCGCAGTAAACACAACTCACTTCATGATGTATTTTGAATGTATGCCAGTATGCCCCCACCCCCTTTTATAGGTAGCCAAGTCATACATTTCACCATTTCTCATCTTTATGAAAAGCAGAAAATGTAGTGATTTTATTTTTTAAAAATGCCAAAGATACTTTCATTTAAAATGTAAAGTTATTACAGCTAGGGATTTTTACAGCACATTTAACAAAATAGACATACCCTCTCAAAAATTTACAAATGTCCCCTGACTGTATCACATGACCAGCCTCATCCCAGACTGACACATTCATGGAGCCTGTCTTGTCTGCCACTTTACAAGACCTGACATCATGTCCGTCTTTGGTTCTTGTTGGTTTGCCTGAAGTCATTCAAATAAATAAATAAGCTTTCTTCTTTGATCTTATCAATTACATAGTTCTTTCGAAACATAATTACATCCTATGTGTTTCCATGTGTTAATCTATTCATGCATTTTAATTAGTGACTTAAACTCATCTAAGTCATTGGTTTTCCCTTGGCTGATTCAGACCTGTTCCATGCTTTAATTGTTGCCCTAGCATATGGAATAAAAAATGTTTCTTTGTGTCTTTTTGAGTATTTATTATGTTTTTGTATAAATTGTAAGTAATGGTTCAGTGTTTATATATTATTGCTACTTTAATTTTGCAGTCTTCTGTGCTGAAATGTCTTTATATTTAGTGATTTTACTAACTGTGTTTACTCTATTACAATGTGAATATTCATTTGTTATTTAATTGTTACATGGATAATTCCCTCAAACACATGGGGGTTTTTTTTACAGTTATCTAGGTGTATAAGATTTGAGACATATGAAATATACAGAAACAAAAATAACTCATTCCTCAATGTTATGTTAAAAAAACCTTAACCAGTCGAACAAAGGTAAAATTATTAGCCACTTCAGCTTTATATGCAGGAATCTGTTAATAGGTTTTGTCTTGAGAGGAGACATATTTTAGAGGGAGGGTTTGTTTGTTTTTTAAAAAGGCTAGAGGCAGTAAAATCACTGACCTTACCCTGGCCCAGTAAAAACACTGACCCTATATATCTCCCAATATTTCAAATAAAAGCAGAATTAATTTGCAACTATGACAAGATGATGGTAGCATTGACCCAGTAAAAACACTGACCCTATATATATCTCCAAATATTTCAAACAAAAGCAGAGTTATTTTGCAACTAGGACAAGACTATGGTAGCATTGAGTAGCAGTTATTCTTAAAATTCTTTTCTTTACTTACCAACTTCTAAGACAATAAAAATGATGTGTAAATTCTTCATTCCTGGTCGAATATCTTTTAACGACAAGTACTGCTGCTCAGGAACAGTTTTACCTCGATCTACTTGCATCATCATCTTTTTTTACTTCTGCTTAAAAACAATCTGGATGAGAAAAAAAAAAAATTATTGTTATATATTAAGCAGCTTTTTATAGACTTTAAAACAAAAGGGGAAATAAGAGTTGAGAACAGTGACATCCAAACATACAGCACTGTGTGACATATCATGCCCCCGTGATGCAGAACTATCCAATCACTCAAACATCTGTTCACAGTGCAGGAATCTGGCATATTAATTTTTTTTAAATGTAAGGAAGAAAAATATTGGATGGGATGTAATGTTCATTTTAGACATTTTAATGACCCTCTGGCATCATCTTCTTCTTCTACATTATTGCTGCTGAGCTGCGAGCTCTTTTGCAGACTGTGCCAAGGAAAAACAGTGTGCTGTTTTCTTCAGTTGTTCAGCACTGCCGTACAGGGTGTTGGTTATGCTGGGCTGTAGTGGAAGTAGGGTCTGCCTAAGGTGGATTAGGGAGGGGCATTCAAAGAGGATATGGTTTACAGTTTTAATAGGGTGGGCGCAGTGTCTGCAAAGGGGGAGTTGTGTGGAGTTTATTTTGTTCAGGTGGTAATTTAATAGTGGTGTGTGTCCTGTTCTTAGTTGGAAAATTGTAGATTGTTCTTTGCGGGGGAGGAAGTTAATACTGTCCAGTTTGTTAGGCGTAGTCATTTCTTTGTACATGGCCTGTGTTTCCTGATGCCCATTGGTTGAGCCACTCCTCTTTGTGATTGTTGACTAACATCGACCTTGGGGTGAGATAGTTAACAGATCTATCTGGTTATTCCATAGATGAACCTGCCTTTGATAGCTTATCTGCCTTTTCATTTCCCATGATGCCAATGTGTCAAGGGATCCACTGTTACTGTAGTAACCCTCTGGCATCACAGGTGTAAGTTCAATCAAGAATTCAAATAGATCTATATAAAGTTTATCTTAATAGCGCTATTGTTATGGGACCGAATGGTGTTAGATTATTAACCATACATGTCAAGAAAATTATATTTATCATGTACAGTAATAATTAAGATATATTCTCTTAGAATTTCAATGGTAAGAATAGAATTATTGATTTTAAAAAATGCAAAACACTTCCTCGACTTGGGGATATTTGGTTGCTTTAAGTGTTTTTCTCATGATGTGGTCTTCAATGGATTTCACAAAATATCCTAGAGTTTCTCTCTATTTTTTCATAATGTCATCAAAGGCAGGTTGCTTAATGCCATAAATCAAAGAAATGGCAGTGGGAGTTTCATAACAGTCATGCCATTTAATCATTTCACATTTTTCAAGAATAGAGAATGTTTTGTGCATACGTTTGTCAAAGGGAGGTAGACTAACAAAATAGTAATGTCAGAAAGACAGTCAAGGATGTCTCATCACTTAACACAGCAAGAAGTACATGAGCAGAGGTGAGCCTTATTTGAAAACACGCAAGTGCAGCTGAAGCATGCATTGTCGCTGAGTGGGTGCACATCAGATTACTGAATGTGTCGGACTACCAAGGATCGATTGTATTCTCACAGATACATTAAACACAAAATAAGGCCACAAGACTATAAATAGTTTTTAAAAATTAAAATATTGATTTTCTTCAATGAAATCTATTGGGGTTTTTTTGTTTCAAATTTTTTCTTCAGAATACATCCTAGCCCAAACTTATTACAGGATGGCAGGCAGGGTTCGAACCCGGGACCATCAAAATGACAGTACAGACAGATTATCACTATGGCCAGCAGGTTTGGCAGCAAAAGACAAACATAAGATCACCTGAATTTTTTTTAGACCAAAGCAGACTTATATATGTATAAGACATAATGATACAAGAGGACCTACTATCTTAGTACATTTTAGTTACTAGAAGAAAGGTTTTCTATAATTCTATATTATATTAACTATATCATTATTATGGTATGGGTTGAGATGGTGATGATGATGTTAATTGGCTTATCTGCCTGTATAAGTAAGGCTATATTATAATTATTTATCTTACATTTTAATAGTGATAAATTCTAATTTAATATTAGAGATCTACATTATTGATGATTATATAATTAAAAAATGATGACTTAGTTTTTATGTTTTAATAAAAAAAATTATATATAGATCTAGATCTATATTATAAAGTATATTATATATCATTAATATTTAAATTTATCATAAAATATCACTATATGATAAAATGATTATTATTATATTTTATATGAAAAGTTTTTCTGCCTTTTTAAATTTTATTATAATAATGAAACTGGTGTAGAATATAAATATAATATATAGAGACCTAGATCTAGTAGAAAATGGACTAGTCAGCCACTAGTCTACTCCCCTATTGTTAAGTTACTAATTTTCATTAATATCTAGTCTAGTTAGACCTTGTTTGTAACAACGCGTATAACAAACTTAGACGAAGTAAAACCATGTTCTGATACCATAAATAGAATCGGCCTCTTGCGGAAAAATTCGTAAAGCAGTGTTACATTTGCAAAGACTGAAAAATACCCTCAATAAAGAAACCTATCTATATCTATAGTTTTTAACTCATTTACATGGCTATAATGAGCTAAAGGTTTTTAAAGAAAATATTAAAATATAGACCTAGACTAGGTCTATATGTTCAGTATCTAAGTAATTTACTTGCTGCTAGAAAAGCTTAAAAATAACGTTACCATAAAACACGTTTAGAAAGTATTCCCGACTTTTAATAATGACAGTTCGTAGTCATCCGGGCACTTTGATCTGAACACAATTTGCCGACATGACCCTCTTAGGTTATTAAAAATAACAACAAGGGGAGTGCATGCTATTTTATATTTGTGTCCATTAACAAGTACTTCCCTCCCTTATTGTGTAAGGTTGAGGAATCCCAAAAATACACTACACGACTTGATCACTTTATAATATCGCATGATTAATAATGATTTTAATTATTTATTTTATTTGTAAAGGAGACACAAGACATAAAATAAATTTAGACAAAAAAGTAGAGTCTTTATTTCATTTAATTAATTTACAACACAAAGAGGCGCTTTATTAAATTTCGTTAGGGGCTTACTCGTCAGCCGCTACCACATTTAGAAGTATTAGAATAAAGAATATTTCATAAATATGGAGATATCACTGTACACAATTCAGACATTAAATAAATGGTCAATGAATAGGTAAATTTGCATGAAGAATTCATGGGCACGCCACGGAATATGCAGGTTTAAGTGATCCCGGGTACGCTGTTCTGCCTTATCGTGGCAACCGAGTGGAAACGACCATTAGAGGAAGTGGTTAAGCTAAATGAATGGCGAAACAAAACCCCCCAGGAGAGTGTCCAAGGGTAGGCGAGAGCTTACCCATTGCACGGCGCGGGGTTGAAATAGAGCTCTCATGGTCCAGTCGATAATCCATGCGCCATTCCTCAAGGGACCGTTACATTAATGGCGAGTTCTTCCATGGTTAGCTTGGTACAACATAGGAAAATGGCGGAGGTTCCTGGTGCACTCGGCCTTTGGCCGTGTCTAGCCCATCGTGTGGGGGGGGGGGGGGCAGATGCATCGGGAATAGCATTGCTTTACATAGGCATTGACTTGGGTCTCTTCCAGACAGAACTGTGTGTTCTCACAGTTTTGTTTGTTTGTTTGTTTTTACTGTTTGACGCTCAAACAGGTTTTTTTTTCAAACTTAGAGCTCGAAGAGCCTTCGGCTTAGCTCTTAAGACGATCAAACGGTTCAAGTAATACAGACGAAAGCCAGTATATCACATTCAAGTCTATGGCAGGGGTCGGCAACCCTTTCAGTCGGAAGAGTAAAAAAATTTACACAATTTCAAAGTTGTTTTTTTTTTTTTAAAGAGCCACAATTTTCTTTTCTTGCTATTCGCTTTATCTTCACCTCTAGTTGGTCACGAGAGTGGTAGCCAGGGGCGGACTGGTTATATGGGCATTTAGGCAAATGCCCGGTGGGCCGGTACTCAAATGGGCCTAAAGGGTATCATGAATGCCACTATGGCATGCATTAAATTGTTAAAGGTTTTATGATATTCTCATATATAAGGTGCTATATGAGCGTCATGCTAAAACATCTCTTACAGACTACAGTGTGATACTAATTAAATCTAACACATTTTCAAAAATAATGTAATAGCCTACATCCGTACACAGTTCTATTAGTAGGCTCCATCCTTTTAGGGCCTACAAACATAGCGATTAAAAAGCAAAATTAGGCTTATATTTCATATAAACATATAGAGCGTGCATACAGTTATCAATACATTATTAAAAAATAAAATAGCGATTTTGAGAACAGATAGGCCTATAATAGGAGGCCCATCACATGATATACATTTTCTGGGCTGTACTGTTAGAAATGCCTGGGCCGATTTTGATATCCAGTCCGCCCCTGGTGGTAGCAAACCTTGTTTCCTTTGGACTTTGGGAAGATGTATATGTGACACAAAGGTTTACTTGTGACGTGTCTTTTATGTTGCAAGACAGATGACAGTTGAATTCTTCGACTTGCAAAAATGTTACATTTGAAGACATGTGGGAGGGGTGCGCTGAAAAGCGAGTACAAAACGCGGAGAGAATCGCTGCCTAATAATCAGAACGAGTTTTAAATGTTGTTTTTTTCGATAAAATAAATCATATTTACGTATGTAACTAAAGAGCCGCAGCTTAACAACAAAGAGCCGCATGTGGCTCACGATCCGCTTGTTGCCAACCACTGGCCTTTGGCAATCTGTAATTAATAATAATTAACGTGTTTATTTGGTTGAAAAACGAACCGTTTATTTGAGACGTTGATGCCACCAAAGCAGGAACAGTGTATTTTTATTGTAGGCTTAGGACATCCGCACGAATATATTGAAGAACGCTAAACAATTATATGTAACTTACAAAACGTGAATCAATAAAAGAAATACCCAATTAGTCAATTAATTATTGGTAATTAATTATTTTTGTTTGATATCGAATAAGGGATGTAACTTGTACATTATTGGTACATATAATTTTAAGGATGGAGTTCTTCCCCTTTAGATAAGCTTTTTTTTTTTTTTAAAGGATTTTTTTTTTTTATTTTGCTTGTTCATGTAACTGTAGAATCTATTCCTTGAGAGACATTTCCATCCGCATGTAAAGCAGGTTATTGTAAAACTGTAACTTAAACAAACATTTAGGGGGGAAAGTGTTTTTCTTAAGCAAGAAATGAACAATGTAATGAAAAGCACGTCTGCTGATCGTTTCCAGCCATTTACCCCTCTTCAATCCCCCCCCCCCCCAAAAAAAAAAAAACCAATACCAAATTTAAGAGATCGTTCTTCTAAAACTGACTCAATTAGTATTCAGGCCAGCATACCAACCAGTGATGTGAAGATTTCTGCTTCCGTTGGAGACTGCGGCGATGTCCAAGTGGGTGTCGGTGGTGATGAGGATTGGGGCGAGGAAGACGGGGGAGGGAAGGAGCAAAAATAAGTGGGAGTGCCATCAAACGTAGATGCCGGCCTAACGATTTGTATATAGTACAGTGCATAGTAAAGTGCATAGTGTAGAGTTTTTGGTATTCTTGATGAATTTCAAACAAAACGTGACCTCATTTTACTTTTTTTTAAAAGTGTTTTACATATTTCAGATGTTCCTTCAGTACTTCAGTTTCCAATAAAAAAAAGTCAATTTCATTTCTTTTTTTTTTTTTTTTTTTTTTAATCATTTCGGTCATGTGTCCCGCGACACGAATGCCGGAAATTAAAATGGCCCGAATGACGAATAAGGTTGGACATCACTGTTCTAAAGACATCTCATTTCCAAGATTTGAGCTTTTAAAGAAAATTCATCTTACATTCTGGACTCAGAAGCTGCCGGGCTTTGTGACATGCACGAGTTCGAATTCAGGTCGTTCACCTTTTGAAAAAAAATGATTTTGAAAACCAATTAAGGTAAAAAATTCACCTAAATCTCCCATTTTTTCTCTCTCTCCCCTCCCATTTACACAACTGGTCCAGGCAAGTGATAGGATCATAGCTTAAAGCTTGAGATAACGCCAAACAAAATTAATTGGTAAAAATATTTCTAATCGCACAGATTTATTGTTGTTGGTCTAGATCTTAATAATGAGGTTTGTCTTCGAGTCCGAAGATTAATGACGAAAGTAATATTTCCCTACGACCTACATATTTTGCCACAACTTACGCAGGCATAACCATTGTTCACCGCTGGTCGATTTAGATTTTCTTTTCGCGTCTTCGTCTGTCCTCGGCAGCTGATTTTCTTTTAGCCTCATATGTTTATCCCGCGGCCTTTTTAAGTGACCTCCAGCTGCCTCGTTCTGAAGCCGAATGCAAACAGGTTCTCTCTTCTGTCAGTTAAAGCGAGTTGGCGCCTAAGCTGGTCTCCAAAGCATTTCCGTGGAGCAGCTCTGTTACGTCGACCACCTTTCAGTCACCAAAAAATACTGCATTTGGCATACGTTCATAATCATCCCCCATACGGGATACGTGCCCTGCCCAATGTAACTGTCGGACCATTAGAAGTCCCTCTAGATCTATTAAAAAATTAAATTATATAACTGACCCAAACTACTTGATACAACTACACTTCGTATAACATTTTTTTTTAAGTATTTTTTTTTATTATCTAGTCTTTATTCTAAAAAAAAAAAAAAGACATATGCCTACATGATACATCTACTATTTCTACTAAATGAATAAAATAGTCGATATTATAATTATTTTGTTGTTATTGATATCTAAATGGAAATCCAGGTTAGGGTTTTATTGTCGTTTGCTTATTGGAAGAATTTTAAGCGCGACAGTATTATTAGGAAGGGAGGCAAGCAATGACATTTAAGAAGATTGCTTTCTGACAAAATGTTCTACTTCGAGGACCAGGAAAACAAGGTCGATTAGTTTCAATTACTTTTGTGATACCACTGTGAACAGTTCGTGTGTACCACTTTGAAATAAAAAGTCAAACCTAGGAACACAGAAGCAAGAAATAATAATCTCGATTGCAAATTGTCGCAGAAGTGAGAGAGAAAGAAATATGGGTAATGACCTAAACATAAACATAATTGTGTTTTATTTTCTATAAAAGCTAGGGAACAGTTTTGTGTCAAATTGTCGCAACCGTTTGATGTTGCAATCTTTTGTGATTTAGACGATTCTTTCTAATTAAATAGACGAAGGGAAAGGGTTAATTTTAGGAAGACAAATTAGGAGAAATAAATGTCAACATTTCCGATTTTGCTTTTTTCGAAAAAAAAAACAAACTTTGAGTGAATCTCTGGAGAATCTAAAACAATCTTACTTGTTTAGGAATCAACCGTTAAATACTACAAAATCATAGTAGATTGTAAAAAAAAGTGCGTAAATAATTGTGCAAAAAAAAAAAAAAATTATAGACATAAAAAAAAAAAAATACATACAAAAGAGAAGAAGTGATAAAAAGAAAACTTCGTAAAGAGAAGAGTTCTCAAGGGGAAAAGACCAGATTACGAGAAAGACTTTCTAAAAAAAAAACTTCATCAAAAGAAGACAACAACAATCCGTAATTCCGCAAATGACACAAATTATTAAAAACATAGAAACTTAAGGTATCTATGTATATTTTCAAAATAAACTTTGATATTGAAATGTGCTTGAAATTGTAAAACTAAGTTTTTTTAAAATAAAAACAAAAAAGACATAAAAAAATGAAAGCTGACAATGCCGTTTTTTTTATGTCGCGTTTGGATTGGCGTTTTCTGTATTGAATGACATCCCAAAATGACAATTTTGTCTTTTTTTTTTGACTATTTTTATTATTATAAGTTTTCAGGAGATTTTATAATTTCAGGAGATTTCTAGGAGCTCATGGAAAATCAAGAGTCCGTGGGAATATAAGTTATAATGTTCAATAGTTTACACCTTGATATATAGAGAGGGGCCTATGAAAGAGCGGGGTCCTCTGCGGCGGCATAGGTTGCAGTAACTTAAGGCGGCCCTGCGCTCTCGTCTAATCTCTTTTAAAACTCTACACAATTA
This sequence comes from Biomphalaria glabrata, assembly GCF_947242115.1. Lineage (NCBI taxonomy): Eukaryota > Metazoa > Mollusca > Gastropoda > Planorbidae > Biomphalaria > Biomphalaria glabrata. The sequence goes on along the minus strand of NC_074726.1, from coordinate 27,060,253 downwards.
TTTATTGTACCTTATTAAAAAAAACAAACAATTAGAATAAAATTATTGGTAATTAATTATTTTCTTTGGTATCGAAAAATGGAAATAAATGACAACTATTGAGAGATGAGGCTATATATGTTTAGTTTTTCCCCTTTTAAGGTTTTTAACAAATATATATTTCCGTTTCTCTTTCTCGAATCAAGTTGAAACTTTGCATAATTTTATATTGTCAATGGAAATACAAGAAACTATTTAAAAAATTAACCAATTAGTTAATCAATCTGTGGTAATAATTTAGTTTTATATAGAAAAAGGGAGATTATCCCTGCAGTATAGAGAGATATAGCTGTGATTTTGTGTTTTTCTCCCCTATCATAAGCTATGTTTTTTAAAAAAGATGTTTATTTTTTAATAATGTTGTTTTATGTTTTGCATTAAAATTATCAAAGTTTATATCCAATGGAATGTTTAAACTTTTTTTTTTTATGTTCTCAGCTTACAGACTCGCATCATGGACTTGTTAGCCAGAGACCAGACCACCACGTATGTGCCGCCAAATGACGTCATTAAAACCAGCACGCCAGAAATGAAGGTAAACTACACTATATTCTGCCTGTACAGCGTGGGCTCGGCCAATGAGAAATTGGCGCTCCAGATCATGACTTGTTACGCCAACCCTGCCCTAGCAATTGTGGGGTTCGGCGCCAACATGCTCTGCATTGAAATTCTTCGACGCAGTGGCCTGAGAAAACCTTCAAACATATTTCTCCTGAGTTTGGTCGTAGCAGACAGCATGAGCCAGCTGCAGTCCATGAATTTCGGAGAGGTTCTGATGTTCTGGGGCCCAGACCAAAAGCACTCGGAACTTTGTGGCTGGCAGTACGGGGAAACGGTAGACTTCTTTCTGTTTGTTTCCACGGTCGTCATCTACGTCCTTGGGGGGCTCGGGGGCTGCGTCAATACCTTCGTCCCTGTTTTGATTACCGCGGAGCGTATGATCGCGGTTTTCTTCCCTATTACCTTCAAGAAAATCGTCACTACAAAGACAGCAGTTATAGCCGCGTTCATTGCGTACGCTGTCTGGATCCCATGGGTTCTCACGTTTTCAACCTTGTATCAGTTCTACAGGATTCCGATCTACAATAAGGACTATTATTCTTTTGTGGCGTTAGGGATGAAGTACTTCAAAAACAGACCTTTATACGACTTACTAAACCATTACGTGTTTCAAGTCTTTTCAAGCTGGGTTCCGGTCGCCATTGTCTCCGTGGGCTGCACTTTTATCGGGGTGAAGGTCTTCTACACCCTGAGACTACGTAAAAGGATGACTTCTAAAAATATCTCCATCCACTGGTCACCCCGGACAACTAGAACCTTGCTACTGACCTGCCTCGTCTTCACCGTCACTAATTTATCGATTTCTTTTCTGAACTTTTATATTCTGTCCGGGTTTAAACAGAACATATGGTTCTTGATTGGTTCAGAGATCACCTATTTCATTACATTGATTGGGTCTTCCAGCAATTTCTTTGTGTATATAACGTCCAATCGAAAGTTGATGAAGATATTTCTTGATATTGTCCACTTCCGTAAGCACACGTCTGCAGTGTTTTGAAACGCAAAGGTTAATGGGTTACTGATAACGTTATTTTTTGTTGGGGCAGAATATGTAGGTCACAGCTGGGGCTGCGTATCCACGGGAAATACTGCATTCCTCATACATCTTCGGACCCGGAGAAAAGCCTTATTATTATTTTTGTTTAGCTATTTTTAATTTTAGATGTATGTCATTGACCTAGTTGTGTAATAAAAACATTTAAAATATTTTTAAAATAATAAAAAAAAATATGCTTATATTGTTTGAAATGGCATCAATTATTTTGAAACGATCATGTAATTAGTTTTTAAAAGGAAAGACTAACCATAAGAAATGCGAGCGATTGGAAATATTGATATTAATTGTTTTTGTTAAAGTGAAAAATGTTCAGGCGTATAGTCTAGCACTTTTGTGGACCTGTCTATTGTATGTCATTTTTTTTTTTGGGGGGGGGGGGGGGTAGGGGTGTTGAGGGAGTATTTGGGAGGTATACGTGTGGCTTTTTCACAAGCTATTTTTTTTTTTAAAGTTGCTTGAGTCTGAATTTGAACTCGAGGTCTCGAGCCTCTATTGTTGGTAGTTGTATATTTACCAATAATGTATTCAAGTATTTATTTTAAAAAATTAACTGTTTTGTAGTTAGTTAAAAAATGTTTGCTACACAGGACTTTTAATTTTTCTAATGACATGTGTGGTGTCATCGGCAATGAATAGTATGTGCAAAATTTGAACTTGGCAGAAGAGAATGGGAAGTGGGAGATGTAACGTAGACAACAACCCACCCAGACAGACAGACAGACAGAGTTAGTTGTCAAATTTGAACTCTATCTAGATTAACGAATATATTTTTTTAAAATAATTTTTCTAGAATGCTTTTAGCCATTTTAGAAACACCCGTATATACAAGTTCCGTTGGATAATGAAGGCCTAGTGATAATGCTAGACATTCTTTTATTGTCATTTCTGGTATGCTCTTTTAATAGGTACGTACATATGAAAGAGTTTGATTATTGAAACGTGGCTATTTTCATACAAAACTATTAACAGTAAGCATTTTGGCGTGTCCTGTGTACAAAAAAAAAAAAACAAAGGAAGTACTGATAAGCTCAAAGTTATAGGATAAGGTTTGTGCTGTTTTTTGTTTCTTTTTAAGAAATCCAATTTTTTAAACTCTTTTGTCTATATCACACACACACACACACACACACAAAGCAACTAACAAGCGGTAATAAAAGATATTTGATAGGAAGGTCAACTGTCAAATTTAAAGCTCAATTCTTTTTTATTTAGTTGTTAATAGTGACTTTCATTTTTGCACCCCAAACATCGTATTTATATTTTCGAGAAAGACTCCAACAAGAAGCGAACGATGACTAGACGATTTGGGTATAAATATGCTAAATTCATAGACCTATATTTTCATCAGCAATTTATTGGATTTCAACTCTCTAACACAGCATTTTATTTTTTATCCACTTCTGATTCCTATTAAAGGTCTATATATTTATATATAGACTATATCTTTAAAGATGCCATATATTGTTATTTCTGTCACACAATGTATTACTTGATGATTTCATTAAATAAATAGGCATCTATCTACAACAGAGGACAATAGAGAAAAAGAAAAGTGGTTCTAAGCAACATCACAGTAAGCTCTCATCCTTATCAAACTCCTCTATTGGTAACATGCCTGTACCCTTTTACCAGCAGCACCAACACTGAGCCAACGTTGAGTTCCGCACCAGTCTCCTGTAGATAACTCTGTTCGTTTTATCATCTAGAATCTAGGGAGCTACTACGGCGAATGTAAAGTCTGGAAACTTCTTTGCGATGACAGCCATCTTGTTTCTTGAAAACTGTATGGCTAAACATTAAGGGGAAACGAAACTTGGAACAAGTTGAAATATAAAAATGTACTCAACAAATCTGAATCAAAACTCTCTGCTGCAATAGTGTGTAGGATCCTTTCTTTTCTTTCTTCCTCAGTCCTCCCCTTTCCTTATAAAATCAAGGAAATAGAAGAAATGTGGGTTTAAATAAGTGATGCATGGTTCATTGGCAGATTTCATTCATATAGCTAGTCTTTCTCTCTCTTTCTCTCTCTCTCTCTTTTTTCTCTCTTTATCTTTCTCTATATTATTCTCTCTTTCTCTTTTTTTTCTCTCTCTCTATTACTCTCTCTTTCTTTCTCTCTCTCTCTCTCTCTTTCTCTCTTTATCTTTCTCTATATTATTCTCTCTTTCTCTCTTTTTATCTCTCTATTACTCTCTCTTTCTTTCTCTTTCTCTCTTTCTCTTTCTTTATATTATTCTCTCTTTCTCTCTCTCTTTTTTCTATCTCTCTCGTTTTCTCTATCTCTGTGTTTTTCTCTTTCTCTCTCTCTCTCTCTCTCTCTCTCAACATCCACTTCTCCTGTCACCCACAAAACAAATCGAAAGACTTTCTAATATAAAACTGGAATTAGTATTCAGGTCAGCATAGAGCCCAGTGACGTTGAAGGTTTTCGGTGCTGGATTGTATACAAAGATGAAAATTTGTTCCGGAGAGAAAGAATAGACTCCTGAAACTTTATACTCCCCTGCTTCATCCATCCTCAGCCTCTACGTCATGGATGAAAACCTCCTACTCATAACTAAATTAAATTGTTGATGTTATAGGTTTTTTTTTTTGTTTTGTTATAATAGGTTTACTTTCTTTGAACAATCAAAGTTCGTTTTCCTTTCTGTTTTTTTTTTTTAGCGGCTCCCGAAAGGGGAATAGACGCTATTAGTTTTGTGTGGTCTGTCTGTTCGTCCGTCCATCCGTCTTTCCCGTTTAGATCTCGTAAACTAGAAAAGATAGTGAAAATCCAACATCATGATATTTTAGACCATTCAAAGATCTGATGCAACGGCTGACATCATTTAGGCCAGGTTCACATCGAACTTCAATTTCACCTATCCCTTGGTCTGCTGGACCTTTGGGGCACCACACAAGATCTGTCAAACTTCTTTTTCCATTCTTCTCTGTCATTTGCCTTGGATAGAATTTCATTACGATATTCTTTTTGAAAATATTGAAACCTGCCTTTTTACCTGCCTGGGTGGACCACTTCGTTGGCTGATTTTGAGTTTTTGGTTCCACACAAACTGCCTTTGTAACCTTGTTCAAAAGTTGCATTTATGTTATAACACTATAACTAATCTATGACTCTTTCAATTGATCACTACGCGTTTTCCTATCAAAAACCGATTGGATGTCGTTTATTTACAAAATAAATTATGTTAATTGGTCTTTTGCGGCTACTTGTTTCTGTAGATGACAAGGTGAACCGTTAAACAATGATAGCCTCGTAGAATGTACAGATCAGACGATGCTGTCTTTACAGGAACTGAAAGGTATTTGAAACCAAAAATGTCATGCTAAGAGATTTCATGGTAATTGGTATCATTTAGATGCCTGGAAGTAACAAATCCTAGTTAATGAGAACTGATCTGGATTATGAAGGTGACAAGGAAATTTTCGAATGCTGGGTCCCCCTTAGGCGCGGGGCAGTTGCCCCACTTGCCGCTAATACCGGGGTCGGCAAACTGCGGTTCGCGAGCCACATGCGGCTCTTTGGATGTGAAGCTGCGGCTCTTTAGTTCCATACATAAATATTATTTATTGCATCGAAACATTTTTTAAAATAGCTCTTGAATCTTGTAACGAAGATTAGGCACCGATTCTATCTCTCAGCCACTTGTACTCTCTTTACGCCACACCCCTTCCCCGTTACACACATCGTCACTGTTGTCAGTCCGCCGGAAGCTCTCGAATGACGCGTAGACGGATGTTTCTGTGTAGGTTTTAATTCGCTTTGACTCAAGAAAAATTGGCATCTTAACAACTTGCTTTGACTGTGACGTAGTTTGCTGTTGTAGTACCATGTAGTATGTTGTTGTTTGTAAATGAGTTAGAAGCGAATTATCTTCTCAAAGTTAGAAGCAATCTACAAGTAATGCAAGCTTTGAAGGACCGCTAGAAATCGCACAAAAAGGAAAACCATTTACGATTATGAGTATGTCAAAAACTGCTTCCTGCATGCATCTGAAGAACTGCTTCATGATTTCAAAAAACAAACCAAAAATATTGAAAAAAAAAATCAAAGATTTGCCACTATCCGCTGAAACAGTATAAGACAGTATAGCTAAAATGTCTTCAAATGTAATATATTTGCAGGTGGAAGATATTCAACTTTTTTTCTGCTTTATCACTTGCTATAGATTAGTCTTGGGACTTAAAGACACGGCACAAAGTTGCCCATTTTGTCAGGTATATGTCTTCCCAAGGTCTAAAAGAAGAACTTCTAGGATTGCTACCGCTTTCGTGACAAACTAGAGGAGAAGATGCAAAAATACCTTGAAGACAATACGATCGATTTAAATAAAATCATTTAAATATCAACTGACAGAATATGACAGGAAAAAATAAAAGAGCAACAACGATTCGTCGGAGCAAAATATACCAAGAAATTCTTACGTTTCACTGAATAATGCACCAAGAAATGCTTTGTGCCCAAAACGATTTCAACCTAAATAGATGAGGTCATGAATTTGGTAATCAAGACTGTTAACAGCATCTTGTCAAAAGCACTCTACCACTTAAACGTAATGGAAACTCAGTATTCCGACCTATGACTTTCCAAAGGTCAGGTGGTGAATCGTTTTGCTTTGTGCTTGAATGAAATCAATACATTTCTAAATGATAAAGGCATTTATCACACCGAATTAGAGAACGACAAATAGTTGCAAAAAATTTTACTTTATGGTTGATATAACAGAGAAATTCAATGAGCTGAATCTAAAACTGAAAGGAAAACTCATCCTATGTTTTAGTAGAAAAATTGGTTTGTTTTGAAGACAAACATATTCTTTTTGCATAAGATATTCAAAGCGGTCAATTACTTCATTTTGAATGTCTAAAGCAGTATCGCGATAAAATCAGTACAACTTTTGACACGAATTACTTCAGCACAGGTATAAAAAATAAAAAAAAGAATTTCTTGACAGATTTGAGCTATTTGAAACCAACAAAACTATTCGAGCATTCCTAGTGCACCATCTCAACAGATGGAGGTCCAGAAATGTAAGTATGTAACGTAACAAAAGTGAACAACTTTAAGGAATACCGCGAGTTGATTCAGCGCATGAAATAATCTTCCAGATTGCTACAGTGAGTTGAAGAAGTTGGCATTTGGAGTGCTGACTATATATTGATCGACTTATTCGTGCGAGCAAGCGTTCTCTTGTATGAATATAATTAAAAGTAATGTAAGAAGCCAACTAACAATTGAGCATTTAGGGTCGTGTTTGAAACATACAAAAAAAAAACAAGTTACGTATGAGCCAAATGTATCCAAAATTCTAAAACCATGCAAAGCTAACGCCCCTGTTCAATTTGTTTGCTTAATTGAAGTACAAGTTAATACTGTAAAAAAAAGTTTAACTTCTTTAGTTGTTACCGAAATAAAAAATAATAATCTAATAATGCCATATATGTATATATTATATAATTTCTTGTGAAAAACACTAGTTATATATTTTTAAAAAAATATTGGTGAGAACTATTTATAGTTGGCAAGAAAAAACTTTGCGGCTCTTTAAAACTTCGAAATTTTGAAAATTGTAATTTTTCGCTCTTCCGACTCAAAAGGTTGCCGACCGCTGCAGGGCAGGGGTCGGCAACCCGCGCCTCGCGACCCACATGCGTCTCTTTGGATTTTAGGCTGCGGCTCTTTAGTTCCATGAGCAAATATTATTTATTTCATCGAAAAAAACAAACTTTTAAAAATTGTTCTGATTTGTTTAACGAGGATTAGGCACCGATTTTATCTCTCAGCCACCTGTACTCGCTTTACAGCGCACCCCGTCCCACATGTCTTGAACTGTAACATATTTGCAGGTGAAAGATATTCAACATTCTTCTGCCTTATCACGTGATAAACACGAGTCTTGCGGCACAAGTAAATCTTTTTTGTCAGGTATATGTCGAAAAGAACAAACTAGAGGAGAAGATACAGCTAATGTCGTGCAAAAATACCTTGAAGACAATATAATCGATAGAAATAAAATCGTATGTAAATGTTTTATTGTTTAAGTTATATCTTTAAATAATAATTAATTATCTAATAACACCATATATATAATTTGTTGTGAAAAACACTATTTATATAAAGATAAATAGAAATTTTTTTTCTTATGAATAAATGAAATTTTTTTTTATCAAAAAACGTTTTTTATGCGAGTAGTATTTATTGTTTGGAAGAAAAAAAAATGTGGCTCTTTAAAAAAAGTTGAAACTTTGTAAATTTTAATTTTTGGCTCTTCCAACCCAAAAGGTTGCCGACCCCTGTAATAAGGCCGCTGCTGATAAATATGTTGCCTCAATGAAGAGACGTTCAAAATTGTATGACTAGTATCAGCAAATGTGCTACAATAAATTAATATTGGGATTGGGTCTATATAATGCAAAAAAAGTTTATACTTAATTAAGGTTTTAAATGTAAAAAAAAAAAAAAAAATTAAAAACAATTCTTGTCCAAAAGTTAATATGAATTTTTTGTATATACATCTAAACATATTTTAAAAAATAACAGAAGTTTATTTAAAAGTGTTTTATAAACTCATTTATATAATGGAACTATATCAGATTGAGGCAAAGGCTGGAAGAGGGAACAAGGCGTTGTGTAGATTGTGATCTGAGGGCCACAGGTCTGACCTCCTAAGACTCTAAAAGGGGGGGGGGGTTGTTATGAAGCGTATGATGTTAGTATCAATGACATTTTTTGTGTGTAAAAATACAACTTAATGATCGAATATTTGACTTTAACTGTACTATCTGGACTACTGTCTAGATACTGAGTTCTCTGACTACTAAAACTTGACCGCCTCATTTTGAGTAACGACTAGCTACTAGATCCATCTTACTTCAACACTGAATAATCGGACAGCTGCCCTTAACAAGGTTATCTTAGTACACTCCAGCGATTAGATGTTGTGAATGCTAAGTCCCCAAAATAATTGTGATATGTTAGAACTATGAAATAACAGCACGTATTATTTTTAAAAAATTTTATTATATTTTTTAAAAAATAAATTTCTACTTTCTGAACTTCTTTATAGTATCCTTCCAAACACTAACCTAGATCTAATATTATACATTTTCATATTGCGAAACATTATTGAAGCTAAAAAATAGTCATACAAGTTTGTTTGTTTTTTTTTAATCCATATTGAACACACACACAAAATTAGTCAAGTGTTGTAATTCCCGCTGAAACCATGTTCTTTAGTTCATATTAACTCATTCTGTCTGTCTGTCAGGTAAAAAAGTATCAAGCTAAAACTTCGCACAGATGTGACTAAATTTGTTGCATTAAGTCCCCTTCAATCATTGCTAACGGTATTTCTAACTCACGTCTTCTCCGATCTAGTTGATACTTTAAAAAAAATTATTTATTGTACCTAACAAAACATGAATCTATAAACAAATATTCTCAATTAGTCAATTAATTATTGGTAATTACTTTTTTTTTTTTTATATCCAATAGGGGAAATAACTTGTACATTATTGGTAGATATAGTTTCGACGGGGTTCTTCCCCTTTAAAAAACTTTATTTTTTTTTTAAAAAAAAGGATTATTTTTTTCTTTGACGTCAATCAGACAAAAAATTATTGATGAAAAGACGAAAGACGTGAAACAAATTTAATTATAGGATGATGAAATAATTCTGAATAAAAAAAAAACAGCTTTCCACTAACTTTTTCCATCCATGAGAAGAGAGCTAGCTAGTAGGAATTGTACAAACAGAAAATGAAAAAATAAACTTTATTATTTAGACATATTTTTTTGTGTGCTCCATATTGATAAAGACGTCAGTTGGAACTTAAAATGTATAACTCGATATCCACATAAAATATAAATAATAATAAATAATTAAATAAATAAATAAAAATACAGACGAGACGCATATTTTTGTTATAACAACCTTTATTATTTGTATTTCAGTCACGTCTGCTCTTTGTCGTCTGCCAGCCGCCATCTTGGAAACCTATTTTTGAATTGTGCGTGCGTGTGGTCTATCTCTTGATGTATTGTCAATTTTTCTTGTGCAGCTTAACCAAAAAAACAACAAAAAAACGGTTGTTGACGACGGTGTCGAATGATGTTTCTCAAATTGTACAAGAAAGTGTTTTTTTTCTATTAATCGTATCCATATTTTCATTCAGTTTTTACAAGGCTTATATCAACTCACTCTGTCTGTCTGGTACAAATTTTGTAAACGTTGTTTTTCCCACACCCATTCTCAAATTAAGTTGAAACATTGGCTTTGACAAGATATAAATAAATCTGATTTGATAATAAATTACTGGTTGTTTATTCAATTGGTTAATAGCAACAAGGGAAGCTACTTATTCAGTATTCACAGATATGGCTAAATTTGTTGGATTTAGTCACCTGAAATAATTGTTACCGCTATTTTCTCCCTCACGAATTCTCAGATCAAGTTGACACTTTTAAAACATTATTTATTGTACCTATTAAGATATGAATAAATAAACGAAAATATTCAATTACTCAATTAATGATCGGTTATTATTTATTTTGCTAGATATCGAGCAAGGGAAATAACTTAATAACTTGTACATTATTGGTATATATATATAATTTTTTAATATATTTTTATTTTGTTTGCTTAAGCAATGGCAACACTCTTGTTGTATGGTTGCCTGGTTGTGCCGTCTGCTTGCTTGACTCGTCTCGATGGTCCCGGGTTCAAACCATGCCCGCTGCCTTTCCCCTTCGTTCCGGGAGTTTAAACTAGACAGTGGATTGTTTTCAACGCTGAAGGGACATCCAAAACATGTAACGCATTTTGACAACAAACCTGATTATACGTTTGCTTTCAACTTCACAAGTCCTTTAGTCTGTTGAACAGTTGGGGCACAACACATGATCTTTCAACCGTCTTTCTCCATTCCTCTTTGTTTTTTGTCTTGAATATTTATCCTCTTTCAAAGACAGGCCCGTCCGTTCTTTCATGTTGTCTTCCCATCGCTTTCTCTGTCTGCCTCTTTTTTTTCCTGGTACTGTTCCACGAATAAAGGTCTTTGGAAGCCCCAAGGATCTTTTCATATGATCATAAAGTCTTAGTATGCTTTTTGTTTTGTTACAGTGGTCAATAGGTCATCGTGATCTCTTCCCAATTCCATTGCTAGGATTCTCCTCTCTAATTTTACAGTTAGCGTTCAAGATTCGCAAGCATACAGAGATGTTGCAATAATCAAGGGGAGTATATACACGGATATATACGAATAAAAAGAAGCTACAAAATAAGATAAGAAACAAAATCAGGGGCGGCATCACATATTTTCAAAAACAGGCGGCCACAACAACCGCCTTGGCCCTGCCTTTGGGTCCGTTGTTTGCTTCGCAATGCAGGTCAAGGTACAGATTTGTTTTTAATATGTTTAGACTATCTAGCTACTAGTTGGCTTATATGAAACTTGTGGGTGGGTAAAGCATATCAGTGTCATTAGCTTGTAATAGAGCATGGTTGCGATATCTGCTTGTGTGTAGGAGTTTGCTTTTTTTTCTTAGCACTGTTGGATATATGAATGATATTTCTTTAAGCAGGTATTAACGTGAAGTCTATTTGTCACAAGTTTATTTACTATAAGGTGTGCATGTATAGATTCCCATACTCTTTTTTAGTACGAACCAGCGCCCAATGCAATCACTCAAATGCAGCTACCATCTCTTGAAGAGCTTTTTCAAGAAAGATGCATTTCCAAAACACTCACGATTCTTAAAGACAACCTGCACCCATTAAACCACTGTTACATAAGATCTGAACGAAGTGGTCGAAGTGGTCGTCTCCTTTCCATTAGGACTAAAACAGAAAGATTTAAAAACTCCTTCATCCCACTATCGGTCAGAGTGTTACAAGATCAGCTGTCGTCATCGAGAAGTACATAGAAGTCTAATTCATAAAGCGCTGGTTGTGAATGTGTATGTGTTTCGTGAGTGAATGTTGTTCGAATTTTTCATCCATATTGTTTTTGTAAAGTAGTTACGCTGAGGTTGTCAATTGTGGTCAAAATGAATTTCCATTTGATTGGATCAATAAAATTATCTTATCTTATCATATCTTAAAATATGAGAATCCACCTCTAAGTAAAGGATTTACTAAAGCAGCGCCACCTGGTGTGGAAGCTGTAACATTAAACTTTTAATTGCTAATATTTCCTTTTCTCTGTTACCTTGCTCTGTTGGATCTTTTCTTATATGCTGTTTATATTATAACTAGTCGACCCACGGCGTAGCATACGCCACTATTTTGCAGGGCCGGCCTTAGGTGACCGCAGTGGGCTCCGCACTTATGCGACCGCAGTGCGCCCCGCACTTTTATAGGATCCGCGCTAATTCTAGGTGTATAAATTATTAAATTAAACCATTGTATAACTAATAACAGATTTCCCGCGGCCCCCAGTCGATTTACCAGGAGCTCCTGGAAATCTCCTGAAATTGCAAAATATACGAAAAAGTCCTGGAAATATCAATAAGGAAAATGCCAATACTGCGGGTGATAAATAAAAACGGCATTATGCATTAGCCGTAATTGTGTAATCTGGTGAAAGTAGCTTCTCGCCAATTCTCGTAGATAGATTGAAACATTTGGTAATTGTTGATATTGAGCGTGATCTATTTAGGGAGGATGACGGCTCGATAGATCCCTAGCTTTGTATTTGTAGTGATACCACGTCTGTTCCAGACGTTTTAGTCAGTCTGCCATAGGATGCACTGGCTTTGGCGATACGCAGGTCGATTTCATTATCAATCTTTCCGTTTCTGGAGAGTGTGCTGCCAAGATATGTGAATCTGTCCATATATATCATGTTTATCTTGATGCATGGATCCGAGTAGGCTTTCCCTGGAGCAGGTAAATATAAGGCTTCAGTCTTATTTGTGTTGATGGTAAGGCCAAAGTCTGAGCATGCTCTTGAGCAGTCACTGACGATGCTCTGCAGATCATTTTCAGAGCAGAGCAGGCCTTTTGAATGTAATGTTGATGTGACTGGTTGATGAATGTAGATGTTAGACGCGAGTTCTTGCATAACAACCGGCAACAGAACAATAAGTAAAGTATTGAATAAATCCAGTTCTGAAATCAAATAACAATTTAGAATCAGGGCACAGTCTCTCACTAAACGCCGGTCTCTTCGTCCTCATGTCCGTTTGTTCTCTTTTTATATCCGATCTCACTTTTTTAATGATCTACGGAAATACCCGATTAAACCCGAACTTCTACGCATCTTGTTATTGCGTCATTACACACTTTCTCCCCGTAGCAAGAGGACAAAAGGAACTGTTGTGATGGAGATCGAATCCTTACCTTGGAGATGTATGGATTATTTTGTCGCACACATTAAGGTTGGAAACTGTCTTTTTGAACAAATGTTTTCTGACTTTATATGACATGGGATTTTTTTTTAATCCACTCACAAGACGTCTCAATTCCCTGGCATCAGCAAATACACACACACACATACACCTAACACACATTCCGTAACACCGATGTTGTTTTTGTTTTTTTAAGGGTGGGGAGGTTTATGTAGATATTTATTACAAAGCAACGCCTGTCTGTCCGCCTGTCTGTCTGTCCGGTAAGATTCTTTCACTCGTTTCCCCCCCCCCCCACGCCCCTATTTCCCGGATGTACTGAAACTTTGTACAATTGTAGATTGTCGTCTGCGAAGGACAACACCTGAATCAACCAAAAAATTGACCAATTACGTGTAGTTAATGAAACTGGTAAAAAAAAAAATAATAATTTATTTAGAAAATGGGAAATAAATCTTGCAGTATCGAGAGACATGGCAGTAATACAGAGGCTCTTCCCCTTCTATTTTGCTTTTTTTTTTTCTTGTGTTTTTTTTTATCTCTTAACTTTTATATACACACACACATACACACACATATACACACACGCAGACAAACACACACACGAGTCATCACCCCCTCCTCTCTCACCCTTTCCATTTCGTTTACCTTTTATAACTTGGGCAAACACACACACACACACACACACACACTCACACACTCACACACACACACTCACAGACTCTGGCATCAGTTGAAGAAAACGATATTTCCTCACGTAAAAAGTGCTGGTACGTTTTTTCGAATATATTATAAAAGTGGGGGGGGGGGTCCTGTAGGACTTGGTAAAGATGTTAGTCTGAGGAGAGGTGCTAATTACCGTAACACATCTATAATTTAAAACATAATATTCTACGAGCTTTGAACGACCAGGCTTGAGAGAGGGTGAAAAAATGAGAGCCTGGTAACAAGACGGAGAGATGGAGTGAGTGAGAGGGAGAGAGAGAGAGAGGGAGAGAGAGAGAGAGAGAGAGAGATCGTAAACACTTTCAAGAGTTAAAACGTAAAGCGTTTTTGGTTTTTTATTTCCAATTTCCCCTTATTCCTATGTTGTGTGTGTGAAGATGTGCCTGTGTCCAGATGGTGATTCCCCGCGTGTATTTTACTGTCAGACCTACTACGTGAGCACGTGGTTTCCGGTTTGGATAAACTTGTGAGGACTTATGGTTTCTGGGTGAGCTACTTTTTCAATTGAGTCATCTTCATTCAAGGGGCATCGTCTTTCAATTAATTTGTAATTTAACATGGTAACATGTATTCATGTAATTAAACACAAGTTATCCTATATGCAATGATTTTTAAAACGTATTTAATACTGTTTAATTAATAATAGTAATTCTTTTTTTCGAAATAATTAGTTCTTCCTCTTGATTGTGATGTCCAAACTACGGTTCTCGGGCCTTATCTGGTCAGTAATTGAAGAGAAGATGGCTGTTCATGTGTTTGTTATACATTCGTGTTTAGAAATATTTGTTTATTGATATGTTCATGTGTTTTTTTTTATATATTCATGTTTAGATATATATTGATGTTTAGCAATATGTTCATGTGTTTATTAATATGTTCATGTGTTTAGCAATATGTTCATGTGTTTATTAATATTTTCATGGGTTTTGACTAATATGTTCATGTGTTTATTAATATTTTCATGGGTTTTGACTAATATGTTCATGTGTATATTAATATGTATATGTTCTTGTGTTTATTAATTTGTTCTTGTTTAGAAATATGTTCATATGTTTATTTATACGTTCATGTTTAGAAATACGTTCATGTTTAGCAATATGTTCATGTGTTTATTAATATGTTCATGTGTTTAGCAATATGTTCATGTGTTTATTAATATTTTCATGGGTTTTGACTAATATGTTCATGTGTTTATTAATATTTTCATGGATTTTGACTAATATGTTCATGTGTATATTAATATGTATATGTTCATGTGTTTATTAATTTGTTCATGTTTAGAAATATGTTCATATGTTTATTTATACGTTCATGTTTAGAAATACGTTCATGTTTAGAAATATGTTCATGTGTTCATCAATTTGTTTATGTGTTCATCAATATGTTCACGTGTTTATCAATATGTTCATGTTTTTATTAATTAGAAATATGTTCATGTTTAGCGATAGGTTCATGTGTTAGTAGTATGTCTATGTTAACTGAGATAGTTTAAGACCAAACTATCTTCATGTGTGCGGCTGATAACTTTAAAACCCCCCTAATAAATTCTCTGTCGCAATGTAGTTGTTTACTAAAGTTCTTCTTCCTGGTAAACTGAGCCAATATCACTTCCTACTTGTAGACCAACTCTAGAAAGCTTTACGTGAGCTGGACTCTCCTGATAAGTTTTATTTGCAATGGAGTAATAAGAATGAAAATGTTGACTTGTTCTAGTTAGTTAATATTCTGGAAAACGAGAGTCATAATGGAAGTTAAGTGTGTTACTAAACAGGAACAACATTGAACACATAGCAAGGCCTACACGCAGATGTGATCATGTTTATTTTGAAGAGAAATAAGAGAAACAATATATGTTGACATTTCGTAAGTACCCGGTACTTAGTTTTTATTATTTACTAGTCGACGGGCGGAGTAGCATACGCCGCTATTTTGCAGGGCCGACCTTAGGCCACTGCAACCTATGCGACCGCAGTGGGCCCCGCACTTTTATTTTAGGTGTATAAATTATTAAATTAAACCATTTCATTACTTATAACAGATTTCCCGCGGCCTCCAGTCGATTTAACAGGAGGTACTGGAAATCTCCTGAAATTGCAAAATATACGAAAAACTCCTGGAAATATCCGAAAATTATTAAAATCTTTTGAAAACACATACAAATCTCCTGAAATATAGACGAAAATTGTAATTTTAGGGTGTCATTCAATATGGAAAACGCCTATCCTACGCGCGATAAAAAAAAACTGCATTATGCAATACCCGCAATTGTGGAATCTAGTGAAAGAAGCTTCTCGCGCCTTAAACTAATGAAGAATTACTTGTTATCAACAATTCTCGTAGATAGGTTGAAACATTTGGCAATTCTTGCTATTGAGCGTGATCTATATAGGAAATAGAATTTTTATGATGTACTGTATGACTTCGCTACACGCAAGGCTCGTAAAGTTATTCTGTGCGTAGTAAAGAATGAATAAAATGCAAAGACGATTTTTTTTCTAGTACAAACTCTTAAATTTTACTTATTATCCGTATCCCTACCCAAACTTGGCCCCGCGAAATCCGTTTCGCATAGGGCTCTACAATGGTTAAGTCCGGCCCTGCTATTTAGTGACGGATGAATACTACTACCCCAACCCCCGCCCCCTCTTTTTTTCGCCTCTTAAATTACCTAGGATAACTCCCTCCGTCCGAGTTGCAAAATAAAAGAGTGATCTTTCCAAGGTGTCCAAACTCTTGAGCGTGCTCTGTCGCCTCGATAGTTACTACAGAGTAGATTACTCCCCCCCCCCTCCTCCTTTGTTAACATGAGGTAGAAATATAAAAAAAAAAGAGTGATATTTCTTGGTTACAACGGTCCGGCCCTGCTATTTTGTGACTACGTGTTCTCCCCCCCCCCCCTTCTCTTGTTTGCTCTTGGACTATCCGCAGAAATAAGAGAGTGATCTTTCCTTTACTTCTTCTTCTCGTTTAAACTGTTGAGGGAAGAAGAGAATTATATATATTGTTACGTCTCTCCTACTATCCAGACTCTCTTCAAACTGCACCACACGACACAACCAACTTAAAAGAACCTCACAACTCAGGGCTCCAAAGTATCAGTCAGTTTAATTTCAAATACATTGGACCTCATTCACCAATCGTAAACAAACAACATTTAGTCACGTGATCTTATTGATAAAACAATGGAAAAAGCTATCACGTGACAACCATCATGAATTAAACATGAGATCGTAAATTATATAGAAAAGATAGAGCACCACGTGGCTAAATGTTGTTTGTTTACGATTGGTGATTGAGGTCCAACAACATTAACACTAACTTTACAAAAACCTAGTCTTGCTCCGCCTGACTACACACACCGTGCTGGTTCTCGCCTCGTACTGGTCACATTGCGAGGTAACGTGAAGTGAAGTGATTCTACACACTCGCTCTTATATAGTATAGTGTCTCTACTGGCCTCGAACCTTCTCGACCACTCCAGTTGAACACTTTCGCCGTGACTTGCGTGCGTAATATTTACGACACTGGTCCTTGCCGAACTGGCGTGTACTGTCACTGGTCACGGCTGACCGCTCGTCCTGCACTGGACGGTGGCGATTTTGGGTAGGCTAAAAACACACACAGCACTACCCCCATCTGTGTCACCACCAGGTTTACAACAATATCTATCTATCTATCTATCTATCTATCTATCTATCAATCTATCTATCTATCTATCTGTCTGTCTGTCTGTCTGTCTGTCTATTTACTTCGTTATCTTCATTATTTAAATTATCTTTAGTATCAAAAGGTCAAGTTCCCATTTCAAAGCTTGTGGTTTATAGGGCAGATGAAGTTAAGGTCATCTATTTCTGTGGTTAACGGTTAACGAGCAGGGTGTCATGTGGCCAGAACAACCTCCTTTACCTTCTCTAACTAAAGCCACGTACCCATTAGAGTTGGCTGGACTCAGGCTCGCCTTAAAATACCGAAATTAAAAATCCCAGTCATCACCGAGATTCGAACCCAGAACCCCCCAGGTTCGGAAGCCAAGCGCTTAACCACTCAGCCACCGCAACCCCATTTTTAGCATTACCATTACGATTTCATCTTTAAACGTTTACCATTCATAACACTCGACATATTGACCTAATCGCCTTCTCTCTAAAGACCGTTTTCACCCGAACGCCACGGTGTGACTAAGAAGCATTACGATGAACGAGTCTGAGAATCCTATGTAAGGCTTATATCAACTCACTCTGTGTCTGTCTGTCTGTCTTGGTATAAAGTTTGTATACGTTACTTCTCCAACACCCAATATCGGATCAAGTTGAAAAGTTTGCACATTTATTGTCGGCTTCAGATAACTGCTGACTGGCAGGTCCAAGGTTCAAGTCCTCGTTGGAGCTTATCTATATCGCAATATTCTCATATCTTATCTATATCATAATATTCTCTTATCTATATCACAATATTCTCTTATCTTACCTATGTCACAATATTCTGTTATCTTATCTATATCACAATATTCTCTTATTTGACCTATGTCACAATATTCTCTTATCTTATCTATATCACAATATTCTCTTATCTTACCTATATCACAATATTCTCTTATCTTATCTATATCACATTATACTCTTATCTTACCTATATCACAATATTCTCTTAACTTATCTATGTCAAAATATTCTCTTATCTTACATATGCCACAATATTCTCTTCTCTTACCTATGTCACAATATTCTCATCTCTTATCTATATCACAATATTCTCTTCTCTTATCTATATCACAATATTCTCTTATCTTATCTATATCACAATATTCTCTTATCTTAACTATGTCACAATATTCTCTTATCTTATCTATATCACAATATTATCTTCTCTTATCTATATCACAATATTCTCTTATCTTATCTATATCACAATATTCTCTTATCTTATCTATATCACAATATTCTCTTCTCTTACCTATGTCACAATATTCTCTTATCTTATCTATATCACAATATTCTCTTCTCTTATCTATATCACAATATTCTCTTATCTTACCTATGTCACAATATTCTCTTATCTTATCTATGTCACAATATTCTCTTATCTTACCTATGTCACAATATTCTCTTATCTTATCTATGTCACAATATTCTCTTATCTTACCTATATCACAATATTCTCTTATTTATCTATATCACATTATTCTCTTATCTTACATATATCACAATATTCTCTTATCTTATCTATGTCACAATATTCTCTTATCTTACCTATGTCACAATATTATCTTCTCTTACCTATGTCACAATATTCTCTTATCTTATCTATATCACAATATTCTCTTATCTTATCTATATCACAATATTCTCTTATCTTATCTATATCACATTATACTCTTATCTTACCTATATCACAATATTCTCTTAACTTATCTATGTCAAAATATTCTCTTATCTTACATATGCCACAATATTCTCTTCTCTTACCTATGTCACAATATTCTCATCTCTTATCTATATCACAATATTCTCTTCTCTTATCTATATCACAATATTCTCTTATCTTATCTATATCACAATATTCTCTTATCTTAACTATGTCACAATATTCTCTTATCTTATCTATATCACAATATTATCTTCTCTTATCTATATCACAATATTCTCTTATCTTATCTATATCACAATATTCTATCATATCTATATCACAATATTCTCTTCTCTTACCTATGTCACAATATTCTCTTATCTTATCTATATCACAATATTCTCTTCTCTTATCTATATCACAATATTCTCTTATCTTACCTTTGTCACAATATTCTCTTATCTTATCTATGTCACAATATTCTCTTATCTTACCTATGTCACAATATTCTCTTCTCTTACCTATGTCACAATATTCTCATCTCTTATCTATATCACAATATTCTCTTCTCTTATCTATATCACAATATTCTCTTATCTTATCTATATCACAATATTCTCTTATCTTAACTATGTCACAATATTCTCTTATCTTATCTATATCACAATATTATCTTCTCTTATCTATATCACAATATTCTCTTATCTTATCTATATCACAATATTCTCTTATCTTATCTATATCACAATATTCTCTTCTCTTACCTATGTCACAATATTCTCTTATCTTATCTATATCACAATATTCTCTTCTCTTATCTATATCACAATATTCTCTTATCTTACCTATGTCACAATATTCTCTTATCTTATCTATGTCACAATATTCTCTTATCTTACCTATGTCACAATATTCTCTTATCTTATCTATGTCACAATATTCTCTTATCTTACCTATATCACAATATTCTCTTATCTTATCTATATCACATTATTCTCTTATCTTACATATATCACAATATTCTCTTATCTTATCTATGTCACAATATTCTCTTATCTTATCTATATCACAATATTCTCTTATCTTACCTATGTCACAATATTCTCTTCTCTTACCTATGTCACAATATTCTCTTCTCTTATCTATATCACGATATTCTCTTATCTTACCTATGTCACAATATTCTCTTATCTTATCTATGTCACAATATTCTCTTATCTTACCTATGTCACAATATTTTCTTCTCTTACCTATGTCACAATATTCTCTTCTCTTATCTATATCACAATATTCTTTTATCTATATCACAATATTCTTTTATCTATATCACAATATTCTTTTATCTATATCACAATATTCTTTTATCTATGTCACAATATTCTCTTATCTTACCTATATCACAATATTCTCTTATCTTATCTATATCACAATATTCTCTTCTCTTATCTATATCACAATATTCTTTTATCTATATCACAATATTCTTTTATCTATATCACAATATTCTTTTATCTATATCACAATATTCTTTTATCTATATCACACTATTCTCTGCTCCTTCTTCTGTCATTACCTATTGGTGCCGCCACTGGATGTAACAGGTAACATATGAAACATATTAAGTCATGCTTTATTTTAATTTATTCACCTGTTTGTTTTATTTTATTTCCTTAGCAGGTCGCAGACCTCGAACTGAAAGCGCATCGAGACCAACAGTTTAACACTACAAAAGATCCAACAAATTATAGTTGAAAAAAAAAACACAATAGACTATAGTTGTGAAATTTGAATCAGGCTACTATTGTAGAATCGAGATATGAGTCTGGGAAGTCGCCTTCAGTTCAATAGAACTGCCATTTATTATTGGTCAGAATATTTATTCACAAAGCAGTGTCCGGCCTGGACTTGCATTAAAAGAGAAAAGCAGTAAAGAGCCAAAGTGCTAATTAAGATGTCTCTCGATCAGCAGTAAAGAGCCAAAGTGCTAATTGAGATGTGTAGGTCAAACAACAGAAAGGTGAAAAGTGGATTTCTTGTTTGTGGGACCATGACGTCATATAGTGTGACGTCATAATTCTTACTTTACCTCCTAAGGTAGGACGAGACAAGTCAACCATGACGTGTTCCAAATAATCAGTGTCGGATAACATTGGACGGAATTTAATTCAAGAATGCAAATAAAATTGTGATTATGGCCTCGTAGAAAAATGCGATTCAAACAACTAAACAGATAGCTTACTCTTATCTGATAAAGAGTCTGTCAGGATACTCATAGCTTACTCTTATCTGATAAAGAGTCTGTCAGGATACTCATAGCATACTCTTATCTGATGAAGAGTCTGTCAGGATACTCACAGCATACTCTTATCTGATGAAGAGTCTGTCAGGATACTCATAGCATACTCTTATCTGATGAAGAGTCTGTCAGGATACTCATAGCATACACTTATCTGATGAAGAGTCTGTCAGGATATTCATAGCATACTCTTATCTGATAAAGAGTCTGTAAAGAGTCTGTCAGGATTCTCATAGCATACTCTTATCTGATGAAGAGTCTGTCAGGATACTCATAGCATACTCTTATCTGATGTCAGGATACTCATAGCATACTCTTATCTGATGAAGAGTCTGTCAGGATACTCATAGCATACTCTTATCTGATGAAGAGTCTGTCAGGATACTCATAGCATACTCTTATCTGATGAAGAGTCTGTCAGGATACTCATAGCATACTCTTATCTGATGAAGAGTCTGTCAGGATACTCATAGCATACTCTTATCTGATGAAGAGTCTGTCAGGATATTCATAGCATACTCTTATCTGATAAAGAGTCTGTAAAGAGTCTGTCAGGATTCTCATAGCATACTCTTGTC
This sequence comes from Biomphalaria glabrata, assembly GCF_947242115.1. NCBI lineage: Eukaryota > Metazoa > Mollusca > Gastropoda > Planorbidae > Biomphalaria > Biomphalaria glabrata. The sequence continues at coordinate 27,038,300 of NC_074726.1, read as the reverse complement.
TGATAAAGAGTCTGTCAGGATACTCATAGCATACTCTTGTCTGATAAAGGGTGTCAGGATACTCATAGCATACTCTTATCTGATAGAGTCAATCAGATACTCAGGATACAAGGCAAGTGGACGACCAAGGAAACAAAGAGGATATGTGGAGTTAAATCAGCATTATGCTCATTTGGCAAGAGACCGTGTTCTACATCTCTCCGTGACATCTCCTCTTTAAAATGGAAAGATGAAGTTAAGTCAAGTAAGTCTATCAACATTGTAAATTAAACAAATTAGTAACTTTTTTTTTCAGCATATTTTTAAAAATATTTTGAATGTAATTTTAGTAGTTTTTTTTTTATATAAGTTTCAGAATCTAACCCTAGATAACAGATGAATCAATAAAAACTGATGTAGATCTAGATCTAAATTTTTATTCTGGCTTGTAAACCTACTAGACATTGTTATAAAAAAAATATAGTCTAGCATAATAGACATCTTATCTTATATATTGCAGACGTTACTTCAAAAAAGAACATAATTAAATTACGTCCTACGCATTTCATGTGTCAATCTAGTCATGTATGTTAATCAATGACTAAAGCTCTGCTAAGTCGTTGGTTTTCCTGGCTGATTCAGGCAACCCGTTGTGCTGCTGACCACACATCAACCAGTCAACAAAAAAAAAGGGGTTACGAAAATAAGGAAAACCTAGCTTTATGACATCTAATTATAATATTTATGTTGATTGGAGGTTTCATTTCCGTGTACGCACAGTTCATTCATAAAAACAGTAATAGCAAACAAATATTCTTAACACAGCATACTCAATATAGATTATAAAGTCATACTATTTATAACAATAATAAAAAAAAAAACGAGACGATCTCTATATATGTAATAAGAACCTAACGTATAAATTCTTTACTGGGCATAAAATGCACCAATGTATATTGTACCGCAGCGAGATATAGTCCGTTAGAAATACAAAGCTACGCAGTATACAATTGGGATCGTACTCAACTATTCAACGTGTGTAATGGAATCATACAGTGAGCCTTACAAATTGAGCTATTCTAGTCCTTTGTGTAATTCAGCTTTAAGTGATACTCAAAAGTAAAGTAGCAATTATGCATAAAACATTGAACCATAATCTTCAAATACAAAAACAAAATTTAATAAAATACTCTGAAAGACACAAAGATTAAGCCACACTCTCTATCTCATATGCCAGGACAAATTTGTACAAATACTCCTTCTTCCCTGCTGTTAGAGCATGGAATGGGTTGCCTGAGCTAGCCAGGAAAACCAGTGACTTGGCAGAGCCTAAGTCGCTGGTTAATATGCATGACGCGTAGGACGTAATCATCTTCTTGTTTGAAGTAACGTCTGTATTACATAAGAAGAAGAAGAAGATACCAAGTTTAAAATATTCCTTACATCCACACAAGACTGTCCCAGCAGAGCTGTTGTTTACGTATCAACGACTGCAGCTACAATGACAAAATATCTATATAAAAATATGTTAATAACTTTTCCTGCCCGCTAGTAAAGGGAGATAAGAAAGCGTAACTGTTGTTAGCCACGAACTGAGTACTCTCCCATATCCTCCATATTTTTTGTGAGACTTGTCAAGACACGTCTTATGAGTGCCCCACCACGTGCCATTAATTAAGAGAGCTACAGGCTTGCTAGAAGCTGTGTTAGATGTGTTCCTGTAGATCCGAGATGTAGATATTACAGAAATATAAGAACGAAGGTGCAGCTCTTTTAAATAGAAAACAAGTTTGGGTTCAGTTTGGAGCGTGCTAAGCTTAATGTAGAGCTAGCATTGGCGCCATCACTCGTTTCATTCTCGGTTTATTATCGTCTGCTAAGTTCTATCTCTCGATCACGTGACTCAAGCTTAGAGAACGTTTTTTTAGTTGTTTTACAATATGTTTGGTCAACTTTCTTTTTTTTTTTTTTTTTTTACAAAATTAAAAGACAAGTTTTGGTCAATTATCTTTGTTTCAAAAGTACAACTCTAACTTTCTTTGTTTTAAGATTTTAAGACACGTTTTAGTTGACTTGCTTTGTTTCAAAATTACAATACAAATTTTGGTCAATTTTCTTTGTTTCAAGATTTAAAAAAAAATGTTTTGGTCAACTTTCTTTGTTTCAAGATTTTAAGACATGATTGGTCAACTTTCTTTGTTTCAAGATTACAAAACATGTTTTTGTCATTATTAAGCTGGAAGGTTCAGACGACTAGCCCAACATCTGAGCTAATCTTAGCAATGGTGTCCAGCTGTCGTGCTTGTGTTTGTAAGTTCTTCGTTAACGGCAGAAAGTAATTTCAATGTGGGGGAAAGGATTTCACTTTTAATCTGTGACTTTAAACTTATGTACAAACCAAATTAACAATTAACTAGCTCAATTCTTTTTTTTTTTTTTTGTAGTTCGCCACTGGGAAGTTTAGTTTAGCGTCCTCGACAGACGATCATGAATATCTCAAATATTTATAGAGTTTTGGGGCCAGATTCTTGTCCGGGCCTCTTAATAGATGATGCCGCTTTGAAGGGCATGATGAGCATTTACCGGTAATATTACAACTCCACTAGGGCAAATTTCACTAGTCTCTATTTTCAGCTCCTGATTCAGGTTTGTTTACTATGTCTGTTTTTTTTGTTTTTTTTTTAGGCTATTCGCTTTTTGTCCAGAAACTTCATCACTCGCGCCAAGGAGAACAGATCTTAGTTAGGCATAGAAATACAGCAGTACTCCACACTATATAGTCCTACAGCGACTTTTAAAATCAATGCAGGCCTTAAAAAAACAGGGTTATTTTGTAAATGTTTAATTTCTAAACTCAATTATATATAGACGTCTGTATCTGATAAGAACTTGAAGAAGAATAACTATGAAGTTCTCTTAAGACGAAGAATCCTTTCTCTCTCCCTCCCCCGCCCCCATACATCCACACTCCCCCCCCCATTTTCCTATGTTAATGTGAGTCGACCTTTGACCTCTCTCTGTCCATTACGTCTTTGATGAAGTCGTAGATTGGTTTAGAGAAAGAAGATGAGATCTCGCGAGAGCGCCCAGTCAGCACTGCCCTATGTAGCCGGCATGATCCTTATCAGTGAACACGCTAACACGAGCACGGGAGTGTGTGTGTGTGTCTGTGTGTGTGTGTGTGTGTGAAAACGAGAGCCATAGGGATGGAGAGTTGTACTAGAAAACACAAAATATATATTTATATCTTTTTCTGTCTCTCTCTCTTCTCTCTCTCTCTCTCTCTCTCTTATACAGAGAGGGCAGAGAAAATGAATGACACGAAAGACAAAGAGAGAGAGTGTGTGAGAGATACAGAAAGAGAGAGAGAGAGAGAGACAAAGAGACTGATGGATTGGTTGTTGGATTGAATAATTGATGAAGAGAGAGAGAAAAAAAAATCAGAGAGAAGGCGCGATACATCCATATATATATATATATATATATATATATATATATATATATATATATATATATATATATATATATATATATATATATATATATATATATATATATATACAGTGCTTTTTTTTTGTAAAAAAAAAAATTGGTGCCGATACTCAGTGATTAGGTGCCGGTACTCAGTAGTTGATTGCCTAACTTTTAACTACTAAACATTAATAATATACGTTTAAATACAAGAAAAGTAATAATTTGTTTCAAAAAGGTGCCGGTACATATACAAGGCTTTTTTGTGACGGTACTTACCGGTACGGCGTACGGCACCTTTTTCTATGTGGGGAAAAATATTACATTTCTTGTATTTTAACGTTTATTTTTAATTTATTAGTAGTTAAAAGTTAGGCAATCCATCACTGAGTACCGGCACCTAATCACTGAGTACCGGCACCTAATCACTGAGTACCGGCACCTAATCACTGAGTACCGGCACCTATTTATTTATATATATATATAAGCAGATGGTGGCCTACTAGTTAATTTTTCCATTATCTCGTGGAACACTTATTCAGTCCTTGCGGAACACTAGTGCGGAACACTAGTGTACCGCGGAACACAGCTTGGGAAGCACTGGCTTACAGAGATTTATTGTAAATGTTAACCGGATCATTAAGTACCAAAAGTGAACAAAGATAAAAGTTGACTGCTATTTAAAGTCAAGTTGCCCTTTCAGACCTTGCAATCTCTAGGGCAGACATCGTGGCCCACGGTTAACGAGGGTGTCATGTGGTCAGCACAACGACCAACCGCCTTTAATTTCCCCAAATATTGTCAGGTACCCATTAGAGCGGGGTGGCGCCCAAGGGTACCGAAATTAAAAATCGCCGTCTTCATCAGGATTTAAACCCGGGACCCCGCTCAGACCCCGCTGTACCGCTCAGCCACCGCGCCTGCTACTGCGATTTAACTTTATGTGAAAATACCAAAATGTACGCATAACTGATTAGTCATGATTAATTGTTCTTCTTTGTGAAGCAAATTAAGTGTGCCAAATTACAATAATAATAATAATAATAATAAGGCTAGTCTTCGAGTCCGAAGATTAGTGAGGAATGCAGTATTTCCCTGTGGCTGCGCAGTCCCAGATGTGACTTACATATTTTGCCACATCCAGGGCAAGCATAACCATTGTCCGCAGGCGGTCGATTTAGATTTTCTATTCGCCGTCTGCGTTTGTCCTCGGCAGCAGATTTTCTTTTGGTCTCAAAATACTCTGCGCAGGCTGGAGCCAACAGAGTGCCAAATTATAGGGCCTAACACACAGAGCAATAGTTTACTAAAGAAATCTTTTTTTTTTTAATGCACGTCTAAGAGTTTCCTCCCTTTTTTTTTGGTTCACTTATGTAATATTTCCCGCCACTTTCAATCTGTGATGTCCTTGAACTCTTTTTACCGTTTCCTCTTTTTTTTTTTTCCTCTTACAGAAAAAGAAGAAAAAAAAACAATTAAAACATGGATTTATTACAAGTGAAATATGGAGAACCTTTTCTTCCTCGTTCCTTTTAGTTCTCTCCCGCTTCTCTCTTTTGTTGTCTCCCATTTTTTCCTATGCTTGTCTGCCCTTGTCAAACTCGCTATTCAATCAGACTGTTTATGTTGCATGCAGATTTTCAAGTTCGACAATATGGTGGCACGGGGGAGAGAACTCTAGCTGCAAGATTAGCTGTTGATTCTCCACGTCTGCTTGTGTTCGTCTGCGGAGCAAATTTTCGGTGCGATTGTCTTCCCCTGATTCATGTCGCTCGTTTATTTGTTCACTTTTTCTGAACATGATATTTTTTTTTTTTTACACAAACGGGCCAATGACATCATTCTGTAATGTTCCTCTTGCTTCTCAGCCCTTTCCTCTTTCCGATGCTAACGAACGTGTAACGAACAAACAAACGAACAAACAAATGGGAACCAAATAACAATAATAATAAGTGCATTTATGCTTCCTTGTCAAGAGAACTTATGTTCTACATTATATCCTACACCTTCACATTTGCCTATCCCTTAGTCTGTTGAACCGTTAGGGCACCACACATGATCTGTTGACCGTCTTTCTCCATTCCTCTCTGTCTTTTGACTTTTTTAGAATTTCCTTTAATGACAATCCTGTCCATTCTTTTATGGTATCTTCCCATCGCTTCCTTTGTTCGTTCGCCTGTTCTTCTTTCTTTTTCCTGGTACTGTTCCCTGAAGGAAGGTCTTTGAGAGCTCTGAGGACCTTGTGATGTGACCATTACTTCCAACAGCTCTCAAAACTAAATTTTGAGCGTTATTCTGGGACATCTCGCGGCCATTAGGAAAATCGAAGTTTGTTTTCTGGATTCTGGAGAGTACTGTCACTTCCGGTTGTCATGCGGCCGGCCCAACGACCATTGTCGTTACGTCAATTAATTTAATTGATCCAGCCCAACCAGGAGTGCGATAAAAAATGTTAACATTCGACGTGACTTTAAATAAACTTATAAGGGTAAGGAGAGGCTCATTCAAACCTGGGAATGAACTCAAAACTGAGCATTATCATCTCTTGTTAAATATTCTTTATATTTGATTAATGGGGGCTGCGTAGCCACGAGAAATATTGCATTCCTCATTAATCTTTGGACTCGAAGACAAGCCTTATTGTTATTATTATTTGACTAATGCTAGTGTAACACTGTAAGTAAAATCATTTTTTTTTAAATTTTACTGAATTTAGTTTGGGAATATATTAGTGGCAAGTAGATTTTAATTCTTTACATGTCTCTTATCCGTTTGGTCCATTGCGAAACACATATGATATGTTGACTAGCTCAGTCAATCCTCTGTAATCTTCAGCTAGGGTGAGAGTTTCTTTTATTGACCAGCCTGTCCATTCCTTGATGTCCTCTCATCGCTTCTTTTGTTGGACTCACCTTTTCCCTGGCAGAGTCTTTGCGAGCCCTTTTGAACTTTAAAGCGTTTAGTTACAGGGGAGAAAATGGTTTCGAGTCTTGAGAGTTTCTATTGTCACTACACCTTTCATCTCTTCATCTCATCTCGTCGTCATTTCCTGTCATTTGTGTCGCGTTCACTGTTGGTCGCCTGAAGTGCGTCTGAACAATGGTCGAAAAAAAAAAAAAAATACAAAAACAAAACAAACAAAAAAAATAGCTTATTAGTAAAATGTATCAATTAGTTTGGACCAGTCATGTAGTTAAATTTGTAATGAATCTAGACTAGCAAGAATAAATCTGTGCGATTAGAAATATTTTTTTACCAATTTGTTTTTGTTTAGAGCTATTTCATGCTTTTAGCATTCTCATTACGCTATGATCCTATCACTTGTCCGGACCTGTTGGAAAGGGGTGGGGGTAGAAAGAAAGGGTTAATTGAGTAATTACTTCTTATAACTACTTTACAAAACAATGCCTTGTTTCAGCCATAGACATAAATAAATATAGACTGGCCGATTAAAGAGTTTTATGAAGCGAAAATTTGTGACTTGCTATTTTGTGCACTTTATTATACAGCATTTATGAGCAGTATAAAAGTTAAGTATTCATATCTATTTTAGCCACACACCTATATATATTGTAAATAAGGAGGCAGTGTAGTTTTGTTTAATCTCAAAGAATGAAGATCATGCAATTTTTCATAATTCGGAAATCCGAATAAAATAGATATACATGTTTTCAAGTTACATGAAGTTACTTCCTTCGGCCAGTCTATATTTATTTATGTCTATGGTTTCAGCTTTTTTGAAGTTTTTTTTCACGAAATACGAAATAATTTGTGTGTAGTGTTACATATCTCCATGTCCAGTCCAGGTATATATAAGTCTGTGTGACTAGTACAGGAGTACATGGTTCTGTCCAAGAGTCTTTGGCAATGCTCACAGCGCATGGTTTTCGCGCAGGCCTTATCGTGGCGTATTTTTTTTGTTCTCTGACACAGACAGAACTAGTTACATATAAATTAAACGGAAAGCTCTATCAGTAGTGTGCCTTCTCGTGTGTGTGTGTGTGGGGGGGGGGTAGGACCGTTTCTCCCCCTTCTCCCCTCGCTGAAACGCCGTAACCCATAAACCGAACTTAAAAGTGATTTGCCCCTATCTTCCCATCGTGCACTTGCCCCCTCCCCCCCCCCCCCATGTCTGTACTACATCTAAAACAAAACTATTGCTTTTTTTTTTTTATTCTTGAGTGTTCAAGATATAGATTGTCTAGAACTCCAGACCAAATTTAATTTTACGATATTGAATTATGAAAAATGATTTCCATATGTCACCAATAAGCTTGTCATTCTTTTCCCGAAGATCTACACAAACTGTCAAACCGTTAGGACGGTTTTCAATATTATTGTCAAAGTTTGGTGTTGTTGTGTTGTTTTTTTTTTGGTCCCCCATAAATGATAAGCAAGCTGTTAAGAGGAAAAGCAATAATCTCGATTAGTGACAAATTGGTGAACTTTACTTCTCTAATGCTCTGTTCTCTTTATCTTGTCATTTTAGCTCTCTTTTTTGGTGGGGAGGGCGGGTCTAATTTAGGTTTCCCTCCTTCTCTTTTATTTTTCTCTCTCAACTCTCTTGAGGTTGGCTCTACCCCCCCCCCCTCCTTTCTCTCTTCATACGTCTGTCTCCGTTTTCATCTTCTCTCTCTCTCTCTCTCTCTCTTTTTCTCTTTCTCTGGCATACTCCTCTCTCTCTCTTTCTCTGACTTCTCTCTTTCTCTGACTCCTCTCTTTCTCTGACTTCTCTCTTTCTCTGACCTCTCCCTTTCTCTTATTTCTCTCTTTCTCTGACCTCTCTTTCCCTGACTTCTCTCTTTCTCTGACTTCTCTCTTTCTTTGACTTCTCTCTTTCTCTGACCTCTCACTTTCTCTGACTTCTCTCTTTCCCTGACTTCTGTCTTTCTTTGACTTCTCTCTTTCTCTGACTTCTCTCTTTCTCTGACTTCTCTCTTTCCCTGAATTCTCTCTTTCTATGACTTTTCACTTTCTCTGACTTCTCTTTTTCTTTCTCTCTCCCTTTCTCTGACTTACTCCTCTCTCTCTCTCTCTCTCCCTCTTTCACACACTCTTCCACTCCATCTTCCAACCCATTACTTTAACCCATAGCCTGTCCATCCGCTTGTTCTAGCTCTCATCCAGGGGAAAATAAGTCGGCTCCGTGACCCATCAATACACCTCACAGTAATGAATTAATCAATAATTGTGGACAGAAGAACCTGGTGTCAGCCTTTAATGAGGGAATGGGGGAGGGGAGGGGGTCAGAGGGAGTAACGTGAGGATGGAAGGATCAAGAGGAGTAGAGTTAAAGAGTAGTGTGACTTGTTGTATATACGTGTGTGGGGGAAGGGCATCACTCTGGTAGGATCTCATCACAAGATTGTAAAAGACTTATTGCTCTTAGAAGGGAACTGTCTCTCCGGCTGTCGAGGCAGTTTTAGGGGCACGCAACTCCGTGTTTGTGAAAGGCACATTGTAATCTCGTTAATGGGAAACAACAAAATTAAAAAAAGAAAAAGATGGATGAAGATTGATTGCATTATTTATTGTGGCGTTGAACAAATCGTGTTTGTTGTCCTATTAAACTTACATGTATCTATATAGTCTACCATTCTATATGAACCATAATCTATTTACTTGCACGTTTTGGGACATGCCAACTATCAAATGGATTCACAACAAAATACAGAAACACATGAAATACTTAATGATTATATGGCATGAAAATGAAAAATAGAATTACATGCAAAACCAAACTATAAATCCGTCACAAGCTCACAAAATGACCTTATTTGATTTAGTTTAAAGTGAACAGCATGTGCAGGCAATCAGCATGGACAAAGAAATTTAAACATTACTAACAGGTTTTACAGGTAAAAAGAAAAACCAATACATTTATTTTATTATGATATTTACTATTCAGTTCCCATCTGAGAACTTGCAATTTATAGGGCAGATGGCTAACGAGCAGGGTGTCATGTGGTCAGCACAACGACCAACCGCCTTTACTAGAGTCATGTGCCCCTTTGAGTTGGGTGGACCCAGGATGCCCTAAAAATCCAGAAATTCAAAATCCCAGTCATTGTTGAGATTCGAACCCAGGACCCAAGGTTTGGAAGTCAAGCCCTATGTCACTCAGCCACCGCGTCGCCCGATATATATTATATTAAACATATATTTGGTTCAGGCATGATTTTTGTTCGTTTGGGATTTTGTTCTCTGAATGATGTTTGTCAGTGTATGACTTATGTTCATGTATGACGATTGTCCGATTAGGACTTTTAGCCAAGCAGGACTTTAACCAACGAGGACATTCTGTACGGTTTCCTGTCCTCATATTCAGGCTCACTGAAAAGCCATCACCAAGTGTCCGAAAGTGGCCTCAAATTATTCCCCTTCGCCTCCATCTGTTGAACCGTTGGTGCGACACAGCTGATCCGTTGACAGTCATTCTCAATAGCTTATAACCTAGACTAGAATGTTGTCTTTCGATCGATTTCTCTGTCTGCCTCCTCTTCTTTTCCTGGTACTGTTCCCTGAAAGAACGCCTTTGCTACCCGTGATATGGCCATATAAAGTTTTAGTTTGCGTTTTTTTTTCTCAGTGGTCAGCAGGTACTCGTGGGGCCCCAATAGCCATTATGATTCTTTTTTCGAATCTCCTCATTTGTGATGTGGTATTTCTTATCTTATCTTATATAATACAGACGTTACTTCAAAAAAGAAGATGATTACGTCCTACGCGTCATGCATTTAGTCATGCATATTGACCAATGACTTAAATTCTGCCAAGTCACTGGTTTTCCTGGCTAGCTCAGGCAACCCATTCCATGCTCTAATAGCACTAGGGAAGAAGGAGTATTTGTACAAATTTGTCCTAGCATATGGGACGAGGAATGTGCCTTTATCTTTGTGTCTTTCAGAGTATTTTATTAAATTTTGTTTTTGTATTTGAAGATTATGGTTCAGTGTTTTATGTATTATTGCTACTTTACTTTTGAGCCTTCTGTCCTGAAGGCTTTCTAAATCTAGTGATTTTACTAAAGGTGTTACTCTAGTCAAATGTGAATATTCGTTTGTTATGAATCGCACTGCTCTATTTTGTGTCTGTTCTAGTTTCTTAATGTTTTCTTGAGTTGAGGGGTCCCAAACAGAGGATGCATATTCTATTATTGGCCTAACCAAGGTTAAATAACATTTTAGTTTTATGTTCTTATTTGATTTATAGAAATTTCTTTTAATAAATCCTAATGCTTTGTTTGATTTTTTTGTAGTTTCATCAATATGTGGATTCCATGACAGTTTTTCATTTATTATAACACCTAGGTATTTTGCGTTTTTAGTCTGTGTTACTGGTTTGCCATGAATAAGATAAGTGGAATTAATTTGTTTTAGTTTTTTGTTACTCTTAACAACTGACATTTTTCTGGGTGGAAAGACATGCTCCAATTTGATTCCCATTTCTGTAATTCATCTAATTCTCTTTGTAAAATATCTGTGTCTTGTGTTGTTTTTATTGTTCTATATATTATGCAATCGTCTGCAAATAATCTGACTTTTGTTCCTGAAGTAATGCTATTTGGTAAATCATTTATGTAAATTAAAAATAGTAGTGGACCCAAGACTGTTCCTTGAGGTACACCTGAGTTTACTGTTATCGGTGTTGATTTAGAGCCATTTATTATTACAGTTTGTTCTCTCCCTATCAGAAAGTCTTTAATCCACTGATGCAGTGGACCATTAATGCCGAAATATTTTAATTTTTTAAGCAAACTATGGTGGTGAACTTTGTCAAAAGCCTTAGAAAAATCTAGTAAGATAGCATCTATTTGTTCACTATTATCTAAACCTTTTGAAAAATCATCAATTAGTCCTATTAGTTGTGTTTCACATGATCTATATTTCCTAAAGCCATGTTGGTATGGTGTGAGGACATTATGTTTGTCTAAGTGGTTTATGATGTTGCTACATATTATGTGTTCTAGGATTTTACATGTGATGCTGGTAAGTGATACTGGTCTGTAGTTTCCTGGGTCAGATTTTTCTCCTTTTTTAAATAGGGGGGTGACATTAGCTTCTTTCCAGTCCTTTGGTACTCTGCCCTGGTTAAGTGAAGCCTGAAAGAGTATTTTGAACACTGGGGCTAGCTCATTACTTAGTTCTTTGAGTAATCTAGCTGGAATACCATCAGGTCCAGAAGCTTTATTTGGTTTGGTGTTGGCTAATAGTTTTTGAATTCCATTTTCTTGTACTACTATATCTTCTATGTTGTCTACTTGGTTCAAATTCAGTAATATGTCTTTGTCTCCTGGGGCTGAGAATGCTGATGCAAAGTATTTGTTTAGAATGTTTGCTTTAGTTTCATTATCATTATGTATTATGTTATGTTCATCTTTTAATGGCGCTACGCCTGTTGTTTCCATTTTCTTAGACTTAATGTATGACCATAGGTTTTTGTTGTTGTCTTTAGATATTACATTGTTTATGTATTCACTCTGCAGCTGTCTGCTTACTTTTTGGGTTAAGTGTTTAATTTTTATATACTTTTTGTAAACTCTTTCTGCATTAGTTTCTTTAAATTTTCTATATAGGTTTTCCTTCTGTTTACAAAGCTTCTTTAGTCTATTATTAAACCAGCATTTATTTATTTTGTTTGATGTGTATTTAGTTGGTATTTGATTTTCTATAATGCTTTTAAGATGGTTTTTAATGAAATTCCAGAGGTCATCGACTGGTTGGTTAATGTCTTTTTCTAATAAGAATGTTTGTTGAAAGTTTAATGCAGCTTGGTGTAGTTGTGTTAGGTTACATTTATTCCAGAGTAAGATTTTTCTTTTGGGTTTTATATTGGCTACTGCTTTTATCTGACTGTGTATTTTTATGATCTCATGGTCTGATAGACCAGGGATAATATCATAATCAACTACTAATCCAGGTCTGTTGGTTAAGAAGAGATCTAATGTGTTGTTTAATCTAGTTGGCTTTTTAATGATTTGATCTAAACTTAGGTTGTGTAAAGTTTCTATGAAAAGCTCATTTATGTCCTTAAGGTTTTGGTGTTTATCTATGGTTAGTGTTTTCCAATTTATATCAGGTAGGTTGAAATCACCCATAATCCAAAAAACTGCATTTTTAATTGTCTCTTTAAGTGTCGTAATCTGATTACATAGTTCCTGCATGTATTCTAAACTAGAATTTGGTGGTCTGTAAATGCTGCCTATTATTAGGGATGTTGAGGTGGTATTAATTTTACAAAATGTTGATTCTATATTTTTTGAGTTAGGTAAGGTAATTTCTTCTGCTATAAGAGTGTTTTTTATTGCTAAAAGAACTCCTCCATGATTATCAGCCCTATCTTTTCTAAAAATTTCATAATTACTATTGAAAATTTCTGCATTATAAATTTCAGGATGTAGCAAAGTTTCTGTGCCTGCAATTATGTCTGGTTTCTCACATTCTAATAAAATTTCTAAGTCTGCTGTTTTGTTTTCCACATTTGAGGTTGAAACCTAGTATTCTTCAGTAACTATTTAATTTACAAAAAGGCTGACAACTTATGTGTCATTGTGGATACGAGCACCCAGCTGTGAATTACATATTTCGTAGATCATGTCGGTTTTGTTACATATTTCGTAGATGATGTCGGTTTTGTTACATATTTCGTAGATGATGTCGGTTTTGATACATATTTCGTAGATGATGTCGGTTTTGTTACATATTTCGTAGATGATGTCGGTTTTGGTTTTTACGAAGATTATATCAACTCACTCTGTCTGTCTGGTAAAAAGTTTGTACACGTTATTTCTCCCACACCCAATTTCAGATCAAGTTGAAATTTTGCACAATTATTTCTTGTACTTGACAAAAAAAAAAAAAAGAATCAGTAAAAAAAAATTGCCAATTATTTAATTACCAATGGGTAATTAATTAATTTGTTTGGTATCGAACAATGGATAGAAATTTGACAGATATGGTGGTATAAGCTAAGTTAGTTCCCTTGAGGAGGCTTGAGCTCTCGAGTTCGAATTCAAACTTGACCTCTATATCGAAAGAGTCGATTCAAGGTCGTGCAACTTTTATTGTAATGCATTTAAAAAGCGATCACGGTAGCATTCACACAGATTCGTCCCTTCTTTTACCCTCCTCCCCAACCTTTTCTTTTCTCAGCTGGTCAAGACAAGGGATAGGAGAAATACGTGTTGAGAAAGCTAAAAGCATGAAACTGCGATAAACAAAAACAATTTGATAAAGATGTTTCTAATCGCACAGATTAATTATTGTTAGTTTAGATTTATTACATGTTTAATCACATGACTGACCCAAACACTTAATATAAACATTGTTTTGTGTTTTTAAGTATTTAAAAAATGCTTTTCTTGTTTTTTTTTTCTATTGTCGTCTGCAACGATAGTTTCCCTTGGATTCGTATACTATCATTTAAATGTTGTTTTCCTGTGAAAGTTAATGATTTCTTTTCAAATTTGGCTATTGATTTTCATTTTATTCTAATGGGTGGGGGTGGGGGCGGAATTCATTAACACACAAAAAAATGTATTTTGTTACGCTACGGCAATTTCTTGTTCAAGCCTGCAATTAGATAGTACTAGAGTTATTTGCTCTTCCCGGCAGCCATGATCAATACACACTTACGAATTTCTATGTCACTTTAGTGCCGAGCATCGATTCGTTGGAGTAGCCGCTCTTGAAAGTTATAAATAGCAGCAGTTGGTGCTCAAGGCCATTAGCAAAATGTCAACAAACAAATAAAACAAACAGGAATGCAAGTGAATGCTTGACATCGTGTTGTTTAATTCTCATTATTAATATTGATTAATTATCTGGTGTTACAGTATTACGCTGGCATTGCTATAATTGAGTTTTATTAAAGGAAAAATTAATTGTATTATGCTATCTTATGTTGCGCGGTTAAAATACATTAATTTACTATTTGTAACCCTCCATGAATTAGATTTTTTATAATTAACATTGCGTTGGATTTAAATACGTCTGTTAATCCAGTTCATAACAGTTCATCTGGAGTCTGAGACATGTTAAGAGGCATTGCTCAAAATAGACGTTGTTGTGTTAATTCGTCCACATGTAAAATATTTGTCTAGCGTTGAGTCGCCTCCTTAAAGTTCTTACAATATAATAACAGGGGGGTTACACTGCTTCGTAGAAGGGAAAACCTGTATGTGCATCGGCTCTAATATTTCCCAGGTATGTGCGATCCAGTGTCGAAATCTGGGATCAAAGGTCTCTCGGACAATGCCCTGTGCAATATGCGCCATAATATCTTGACCCATTCTTTCTAGCCGCCACAACTCTGTCCTTCCTTCGTAAATGTCCTAAGAGATGAGTCTAAGTCTCTTGGAACTCTAGGTCCATGGAAGCTCGCCTCCGGACTGCCTGTCTGAACAAACAGCTCTGTCTAGGAAAGATCCAACCGATTCAGGTTTTACATCCCTATAACCGAGGGCTAGTATCCCAACTATTTAATAGCGGTGAAACATTCAATCTACTGTAGTGACCCGACGATAGATTAAAAAAAAAAAGCATAACTCGAATTAGGAGGCAAAATCATCGGACAAGAGAGACGCTTATTACTTGAAAGAGTAAGGACGTTTTTGCCATGGGCGTAGCAAGGTACTCGTGGGCCCGGTTTCAGGAATATGATAGTGGGCCACCTTCCCCCTCCCCAAGATTATGACAAAAGCATATCTGGTGGTCTCGAATGCATGAGTACATTTTAAAAACGTCATTTCTATGTGGGTAGGGTTACTACCTTCTGAAAGTGATGGTGTAATGATTGTTAATTAATTTATAGCTTTTGACAAGTAGGCTTAATTAAATTGTTTCATGACACTAAGTGCCCTTGTATGCCACGTCTTAAAGTTACGATCTCGTGTTTATTATGAACAAATAAATGTTCTCAAATCTGAGTGGATTTTTTTTTTCTTACAGATCAACAAATTTTGTTAATAAGCAGATATATACTATAGAAACATGATGTATGAATGGTTTAATATAAATACTTACTTAGACTTAGACTTAGGTCCTCCCGCGCCGTTCGGCGCATTGGGCGGCAAGCTGTCTCCATAATGATCTGTCACTGGCAATGTCTGAAGCCTCCTCCCACCTGGTGTCCACTGTTCTGAGGTCCTCAATGAAGGTGTGTCGCCAGGTAATACGAGGACGTCCCTGTTTGCGCTTTCCTCGTTTTGGCTTCCAGGTTATCGCAACTCTTGGTGTGCGTAATTCATTTTGACGTAGAACATGTCCCGCAAACCTCATGCGACGCTCAGTCACAACCTCACTAAGTGTTCGACTTCCAGTTCGGCATAGGATTTCCTTGTTTGAGATCCGGTCTGTGTAACTGACTCCCAAAATCCGTCTCAGCCATCTCTGTTGAGCCACATTTAGTCTTTTCTCAATTTTGACAGATGACTTCCACGTCTCACATGCATATGTAGCAGTTGGAATGACGATTGTGTTGAGAAGATGTATTTTTGTCTCGAGTCCAATGGCTTGGCTAGTCCAAATAGGCTGCAGCCTTTGGAAAATGCTCCCTGCCTTTCCTATTCGGCACGCTACATCATGGTAAGCATCTCCATCATTTGTTATGATGCTGCCAAGGTACGCGAACTTGTCCAGCTCTTCAAGCTCTAACTCGCCAAGTCTGACGGGGACACCCTTTGCCTTATATCCCACTCGCATAATTTTAGTCTTATCCAAGTTAATGCGAAGGCCAATTTTGGGTGCCTCTCTGTCTAGGCTCTCCGGCATTTATTTGTAGCCCCGAGGAATTTAGGAAATTTAGGCACCGGATATTTAGGCACCGCGTATTTACGGATATTTAGGCACCGGATATTTAGGCACCCGGAAATTTAGGCACCCGGAAATTTAGGCACCCGGATAATTAGGCACCCGGAAATTTAGGCACCGGATAATTAGGCACTTTTTGACAAGGCGGAAAATTAGGCACCGGATAATTAGGCACTCTTTATTAGCGACCTTAATTTTGAAAGTAGTTTTTATAATTGTATAAGGTAGGCCTACTGAACACAAAAGGAATGGAGGAATCATACCTTCTCGACAATTGTAGTAAATATATTTGGTTTATGATAGAGAAGGCGGGGTTAAATTGGAACATCAACAATCTTCTATAAGCAGAATAAGTATTAATAAGAGACCAATATTCCAAAAAAAAAATTATATTTAAATTTTTAACTCATCTGTCTTTTCCATAAACTTTTTTTAAATTTTCAAAACATTATATTTTATCGTAATTTCTAGCCGTTTTGCGATTTCCATTGCTATTTATATAAATATTATATTACATAAATTTACATATAGGCCTATATTCAATTTAATTACCACATTTGAAGGACGTAACACACCTATACACTCACACAATAGATCTTCCTAAAGGGGTTACCCATTAACAATATAAAAGAAGGAGTGTTGATAATGGATATTAATGGTATTATAAAATATGTATACTACTTTAGTTTATCAACATATTTAATTCCTATAAGTAAGGCGCGCAAATCCACCCTGCTCATTTCAATTCCCACTATAAGAAGACAATTTTCTCCAGACTTCCATTTTAGCAGTTATGTTCAATGCTGTACCCTGCCCTGTACTCCAGTGAGTAGCCTTGAGACTCATTGCGTCATTTTCACGACCTAGTTAAACATCTACCCGCCACAAATCCTCTCCTTTAGTGGGAGTGCGTAAAGGGGGAAGGGCTAAGGTCAGGAAGCAATGAGAAGAGAATCAACTCTACCTCCCCATCCCTGAATACTGTGAGGTCTATATTTTATAATGACTATTAATCCGGAGTCATTTTTTCCACACATTCTCACGATTGTCATTTTTTCCCTCGTTTTGTCAGTTTTTCTTTTATATCATGAAAATTCAGTTAGAATCGTTATAAATGCTTTTTTTTTTGATAACGTCACCAATAGCCCATAGCCTAAGGATAACATATACGTTAACATTTTAAAACTACTTTCAAAATTAAGGTCGCTAATTAAAGAGTGCCTAATTATCCGGTGCCTAATTTTCCGCCTTGTCAAAAAGTGCCTAATTATCCGGTGCCTAAATTTCCGGGTGCCTAATTATCCGGGTGCCTAAATTTCCGGGTGCCTAAATATCCGGGTGCCTAAATTTCCGGGTGCCTAAATATCCGGTGCCTAAATATCCGGTGCCTAATTATCCGGTGCCTAAATTTCCAGATACCAGCCCCGAGTAGTGCAACATCATCAGCAAAGTCCAAGTCCGTCAATCGGAGTTGTTCATGCCATACAAATACATACGAATTTTAAAAAATTAAATTCAATACATTTTGGATTAAACTTTCATCTCATGGGTCCTTATTGGTCATGGGCCCGGGTTCATTGAACCCCTTCGCGCCATGGATGCCACTGGTTTTTACGACAAAGTACTTTGCTGTCATTGGACTGTTTCCCCTTCATTGAAATTTTACTTTTTTTTAAAAAGAGAAAACATCTATTTAGTATGCATATAAGTGTAATATAATTTAAAACAAAAATTAAAAAGTATTTATAATGCATTGTGACGGCGAACACAATGCACAGCACAAATACACCCAACTAAAGGAATTTTTTAATATTTTGAATTACGATTTTCTTTCTTCAGGCTTTGAATAAGATATTGACGCTTTACAAATATAACAAATAGATCAATTAGATATTCATTATATGACATTATTTAGGCTAGGCTCATGATGTCGGATTTTCTATATCTTTTCTAGTTTACGAGATCTAAACGGGACGGACGGACGGACCACACAAAGTTAATAACGTCTATTCCCCTTTGGGGGGGGGGGGGAGGCACTAAAAAACTCAATGGTCTTAAATAAATATGCAAATAGAAGACGAACATAAAATACAAATTATTATAAAAGAAAAATATTTGTCTTTTATACATTCTGCCCATATTGTGGTGGTGTCATATGAGAGATATGTTTGTTCATGTCATTATGCATTAAGTATTGAGTTGCATCGCATCAAGTGCTCATCGTAAAATCACTTTAATACACACGCAAACACATACACTCTCTCTCTCTCTCTCACATTCACTCACTCACTCTCAAACGCTTCGTCTCTTCTCCTTCCGGTTCTGATAACGCCTGCTACCAGGTCCACTTCTGCTCTGGTCACTGCGTGCTCGCAGATCGCATCGAGCCACCTTGATGTTTACACCCATGTGGGTCAACGGGGTCAGAGGTCAGGTGAACCAGCTAATATTTACATCATCAGCAAATGTCGCTTGGTGGGGGGGGGGGAGGAGGGGGAGTTGTCTTCCGCTCTCATTAGCAGAGACGTGCAGAGAATGAGGGGGGGGGGGGGTGAGAGAGAGAGAGAAAGAAATGGGTGAAAGAGAGAGAGAGAAATGGGTGAAAGAGAGAGAGAGAGAGAGAGAAATGAGTGAAAGAGAGAGAGAGAGAAATGGGTGAAAGAGAGAGAGAGAAAGAGAAATGGAGAGAGAGAAAGAGAGAGAGAGAAATAGATGAAAGAGGGTGAATAAGAGAGAAAAGGAGTCAGGGTGGGAGAAATTTAAAGGGAGAGTAAAAGAGGAAGGCTGTGAGAGAATAGAGAGAGTGTGAGAGATTGATAGAAAAAGAGAGTGACAGAGCTACAAAGAGAAGGAAAGAAGAACTGCTGTAGTAGATTTTTTTTTTGGGGGGGAGGGGGTCACTTTACACACACACAAACACACAACACCGACAGCGACGTCGGGACCTGTGGGCAGTTTAGACCAATATCTCGTTGCCACGTGGTACAGGCCTGTGACGTCAGACTTGAGACTGCCCACAGGTTGATACGTCGCAGGTTAGTTTTGAGGCATTCTATAACGATTGGTCTCCCTTCGATACTTGCTCACAATATATAACCTCTTACGTAATGCCCTCTTCTGATAATGGATGCGCCCAGAGCTTCCTCACATGGGCATATACCTGTGTGTTAGATAAAAGGGATCCCGTTTTGTCGTGGGTCGCACATGAATTATGGTCCCTTTCTCGACGTTTCAAGTGCTGAATTACCTTGCAATATGCTTAACACCTAGATATAGTTTTTTGGTACCTAGCTGTATTTTTTTTTGGCACCAAGTTACAGCTTTTTGGCACCATTTTACAGCTTTTTTGGCACCAAGTTTCAGCTTTTTGGCTCCAAGTTACAGCATTTTGGCACCAAGTTATCGCTTTTTGGCACCAAGCTACAGCTTTTTGGCACCAAGTAACAGCTTCTTGGTAGCAAGTTACAGCCCTTTGGTTCCAAGTTGCAATAGCTGTTGGGTTACTGTAGTTTTACATGATTACTCATAGTCGATGACAATATATGAATCAATAGTTCAATATGAAGCAATAATTAACCAATCGGTTAAACAATTAACGGTAATAATCAATTTAGTTTTATATAGGAAAAAATGAACCTTTTACCTGCAGTATTGAGATATATATAACAGTGATTTTGCGGTTCTTTCCTTTATATAAACTTTGTTTAAAAAAAAAGATTTTAAAAATATTTTCCTTTTTTTTTTTGGGGGGGGGGGGAGGAAGCATTTAACAACTGTGGGATACAACAATTAAATGCTTTAAGTTATAGTGTAGGCTAGGCAGTCAGTCATGTCTTATGATGGACAAGTAAACCTTAGGTACCAAACTTATGTTTATTGTAGACTTAAGAACTATTGTGCCCTATAACTGGACAGGTAAGACCACTGAAATCATTGCTTTTATGTGTTAGACGAGTGGGTTATGGGATAGATATTTTAGCAGAAAGAGGGGGCGGGGGAGAAAGAGGTCGAGGCGGAATACTTAATGCACGTTTGTCCTGATTCATTCCAGCATGTAATCCGGTCTGCTGTTCCTCAATATTGATTCTGTGCCATCCACAACGTGGATACAACGGTTGAAAACAGGATGACAGTAATCCATCTTCCGAGGGAGTCAATCACTGACTGAGCTTTCAATTGAATCGCTTGCCCTGGTGTGTCTTTTTAGCGTGTCTATCTATCTATCTATCTATCTATCTATCTATCTATCTATCTATCTATCTGTTTGTCTGTCTGTCTGTATTTCTATCTATCTATCTATCTATCTATCTATCTATCTATCTATCTATCTATCTATCTATCTATCTATCTATCTATTTATCTATTTATCTATCTAGTGACCATTTATATTGCTCTCTCTCTCTCTTTCTCTTTCCCGCTCTTTCTCATGTCTGCTTCTGTCTTTCATTGTCTCTCTTTCTCTCTTTTTTTCTCTGTCTCCTTCTCTCTTTCTATTTCTCTCTCTCTCTCTCTCTCTCTTTGTCCTCATTAATTACGTGAAGGGGTAGGACTACACTCCTGTCAAACTGGAACCAATTCTTCACTAGCAGGTGATCGTACAAGACGTGAGCCACCCAAAGTCAATAAACCAATGCGTTAGAACTCATTAGGACAATACTGTTTTCTTCCTATGACTGACCGAGACTGACTGGGGAAGTTCCTGTTTTAGTTCCAGCTTTCTACAGTAACTGAGGCGTCCATCCAACAGTCAGTGAGATTTTCTGTGTCTTCATTTATAAAAATTGGTCAAACCAAAACAACGGCCAGGTCCAGATTAGGAGGTCTGGAGGCCATGGGACGAGACCACTTGTTATATAAGGCTTGAACACTGACCTGCAACGTCACAACCAATAGCACGTGGCAACGATCTATTGGTCTCCACAGCTCACAGGTTGCGACGTAGCAAATCAGTGGTGAGGCCTTCAATAACGAATGGTCTCACCTGGGGCGACGAGGGAGCGGGGGCCCCTTTATTATTTTCCGATTAAAAGTAGCCATTTCTTCCCTTGTGATGATTGAGAACGTGTGACCAAGAAATGAAAATGATTTCAACAAGAAATGTAGTGATTTGTTGAGGTGAGATATAATTGAATAAAATCTTAATGACTGCGTTAACGATTGGAACTTTGTGAGTTGCTTTTTTTTTTTTTTCAACGAAAAATCGATAATGTTGCTGAAATGTATATCTCTATTTCAGTGTCCTCTCTCTGGGGCTCCGTCAAGTAAAAGCAAAGTTAAGTTTCCCTTTCCGACTGTGCGGTCTATAGGGCAGATGATGTCATCTGTTTGTTTTTTTACCAACGGTTAACGAGCAGGGTATCATGTGGCAAGCACAACGACCAGCCCGCCTTTACTTTCTCTGACTAAAGTCAGGTACCCATTAGAGTTGGGTGGACTCAGGGGCGCCCTAAAAGTCCCGAAATTCGAAATCCAAGTCCTCTGGTTCGGAGGCCAATGGCTTAACGACCCAGCCACCGCCAACCCTCCCCCAAATCCGACCCGAAAACGCCGACGTTTGAAGTGGGGTGAGAAGTGGGAGAGTGTGTAAGGGAGATGGCTGATGAACTGTCAACACAAAGGACCACAGTTCAACTCCATTTTGTCATAACATTCAGACAAACAAACCATTATCTGATCTACATCGGAATTGAGAAACAAAGTCTCTTGTCAACACGTCAAGTCAATGCATAAGGTTTACTAGCGTGTGCCATAGAAGAAAACATCAAATATAAAAGTAATGCCTTAATCCTTCATATACGACTTGCAATGAGTCATAATTGCTTTTATAGACTTTCTTAGATATAAGGCGGCAAAGATTATTTGATTGAAATCCGTGAAACACGTCAGTGGTGACATCAGTCAGAAGTGTAGCAAGAAAACAAGGAAGTATTACCAAAAATAATTTGGGCAATTATATATGGTAGTGCTGCAATCTATAGCGTAACTCAGCTAATTATACAGTGTGTTACTGCCTCCCTCTCTCTCTCTCTCCTCTCCTCTCTCAGTCTTTATTCTCTCTCCCCTCTATTTATTAGTCTCTAATCGATTATCTTTTTCTCTTTATCTCTCTCTGTTTCTTTCCTCTCTCTCTCTCTCTCTCTCTCTCTCTCTCTTTCTCACACACACACTCTTTTTATTTCACTTTCTTTTTCACGTAGCTTTACGTTTCACTATCACGCGCTGTCTCGCGCTATCAGCAGTAATGCAGTCTTACGTCACGCTTAACAATCACTTGATATGAAAGGGACGTTACTCAAGGTAAAGTGCCATCATCATTGCTTGCCTCCACCCAAACCATAAACACACACACACACACAAACACACACACAACTCTCTCACTCGTATATTATTTTATTACCAATTCATGACTAACGAAGAAATTGTTTTAAGTTACTTATTTTTACAAAGCAATAGATCTAGAAGCTTGTTAATTTATCATTAGTGACTTATTTATTAGTAAGCACAGGACGAGCCTTATGTAATGAGATATCAAAGCCCAATATACTATGTACTTTTAACTATCCCTGTATGCCCCAGTCATAGAGCACCCTATAATCATTCAACTTAGGGAGGGTAATACAATTTTCATACTCTTCTGTCTGGAAAGACAATGGATGCTTACGGCTGAATCACTGATCTAGTTAGCTTCCTCCATTCGCCTTTCCCTATCCCTTAGTCTATCGGACGCTTGGACACCACACATGATCTGTCGATCGTCCTCTCTGTCTTTTGCCTTGACAAAGAGCCTCTTTCAATATCAGGCCAGTCCATTCCTTAAGGCTGTCTTCCTCTCGCTGTCTCTGTCTGCCTTTTCTACTGGTACTTTCCTCTGCGGGAAGGATTATGCAAGCCACGACATTCTTCTGAATCTGATATGGCCATAAAGTTTTGGGTTGCGTTTTTTGGACAGTGGTCTGCTTAACATCGCGGGGCCCTATTGCTATCGTAATCCTGTTTCTGATTTCCCCTACCCTTGTAAAAATGTCAAAGATGTACTTTTAGAATGTTCCAATATACCTTAGAGCAGCGATTCTCAACCTTTTAAGCTCGGCGACCCCCTTTTTACAATCCCCACTTTACGGCGACCCCCATCCACACAGCAATAGAAGAATAGACAAAAACAATCTATATTTTTGATGGCTTATTATCTGGCGACCCCTGGCCAATCGTCAATTGACCCTTAAGGGGGTCGCGATCCACAGGTTGAGAACCCCTGCCTTAGAGGCTTAGACATACCTTAGAGGCTTAGACATACCTTAGAGACTTAAACATGCCTTAGAGGCTTAGACATACCTCAACAGTAAAGCATAAGCAAAACACTGTTGGTTACTGCGGTGTAGCTGAGAGCTGCTCTATACTTTCCAATGGAAAAGACTACGAAAGTGTCTTCAGTTAAGCAGCAAAACTTTGTCAAGAAGCAGATGAAACCCATGGAATTCAATTACTAATGAAATGTGTTGGTCATCTACTGTTAGAAGACAGACGCGGCTACAATGTCCGTACTGTCGTTCGCAATCAAATTAAAACATGCACATAGGCGCCCCATTATTAGTTTAAGTTACAGTTTCATTAGCAGAAGTGATCTGACCATCACGCCATAGCAATAACGAAGCAAAACATTTTTAAAAAATCGTCAGCTCCCCCAGTGACAACCATTCTAAATCCAGCTGGTTATATCTGGTAGGTGACGCAGTAGGATTCAAACCCCGTCGCCTCAGCGTGGAGCCTCCTCGGAAACGTCTGGAACTAGATAGGCTAAGAACGGGAAGCGAATAAGGCCTCTTCCGTGTTACCTTGAGTGAGCTTTTTTTCTCTTTTTTTTTTCATCTCGCTCGGGGTGGGGATGAAACAAGTAACCCGGTATCCCAGTCCAAAAAGTCTGCCACACCGTTCCACTCCGACATCAATGCCCCGTTAGCTGAAATGGCGGTCCTTGCACGTAACAGTGGTGGTTACTATGTAGCAATACGAGGCGAATTCCCCATGTTAGCGCTGCCCTCGGCCACTCATAGCGAGTGGACACGGGATCGAGGCGCGGCGCGCGTGTACGCGATACGGTCACCTTCTCGGCCCATGGCCTTACTGCTGGGAACCCTCAGACTGGACTGGGGTGAATCGCTCGCCTATTCGCTGGATAAAAGCCTTTCCAGCGATCAATCGGGATAATGGCGCCTTCGAAGCCGATTCCCTGCTGGACTTTATCGAATGTAGGTGACGCAGTACTATCCTCATACACTGACATGTGCAACACATTGGCTAATTGGCTTTTTTTTTTTAAAGTTGTTAGAGAAATATGAAATAGAGATAAATAAGTACATCTCTCTCTCTCCTTGCACTGTATGTAAGCTAACTAACCGTAAAAAATTATTTCTAATCAAAGGATAAGAGTTAAAGAGATTCTAAAGAAAATAATTAGGAAAGCATGAAGGAGACAGTAACAGAAAGTCTGGAGAAGAGAGTTACAGAAATTCTAAAGAGTTTAAGAAATTCTGGAGAAGAGAGTTACAAATTCGGGCGCAGAGAGTTACAGAAATTCTAAAGAGTTTAAGAAATTCTGGAGAAGAGAGTTACAAATTCGGGAGGAAAGAGTTAAAGATATTCTGGAGGAGAGGTTTAAAGAGAAACTGGTGGAGAAAGAGTGAAAGAAAAAAAAAGGAGGAGACAATAGAAAGAGTTTGTGAATGAGTTATTTCCCTTCCCATTGTTCTAATCTCAATGCTAAAGCGATGCGCTCAGAGTACTACGTGTCTGTCTGAGAATGTCATAATATCACATCAGGTATAGGATCAAATAGCACATTGACTAGACACGCTAAGGCTCCATCGCTGCAGCTCCACAACAGACAGGGAAATCTCAAAACACAAAGGTTCAAGGTCGTATGGAAAAAAAGTTACTAGCAAAAGACTTCTGGGTAAAAAAAAGGCTGACTATTTTTCATCTCATAAGAAGTCATTGTGACCGTAAAGTCTAGCCTATATTTATTGCGTAATGAAAGAACAAACAAGGAGACTAAGTCCATGGACTTTGATAATAATATGTATGTCTAATCTGCGTCTGTATAATTTGTACTGTTCATCAGATAGGTTGCGTGTTTCTATACGCGTCAGATCACTGTCGAGTTCGTGGTTACAGACGTGCAGACAACTAACAACACTTCACAAACAGAGTGAACACCCAACAGGCGTATGAAGTATAACTGTTTAATTCATAACGGGAGCAGACTA
The DNA here is from genome assembly GCF_947242115.1 of Biomphalaria glabrata. NCBI lineage: Eukaryota > Metazoa > Mollusca > Gastropoda > Planorbidae > Biomphalaria > Biomphalaria glabrata. The sequence goes on along the minus strand of NC_074726.1, from coordinate 27,012,778 downwards.
GTCTCAGTCACTATCACGTACGATGTTATCTCTATGAAAGCCTAGCCTTAACTGTCTGTTTAATCTAGCTAAGCTTCAGTCTTTGGATTACTGTCGTCACAATTATGCGTTCACTATCAGTCCCCTAAAGTGCGTCTCTACACAATCCTGCAATAAAAATATGTTCCATACCATGCTCATGATCTCAGGGGCAGTAAGCCACTTTGAGCCATGTTTGCTGATCCAGTGTCTTTTAAGTCTGAAAATGCGAGGGCCGAATATGACGTTCCATATTTTTTTAAGGGCCTTAAAAGCGACCCTTTTGGGAGCTGGCCCACCGGGCATTTGTCGGAATGCCTATATAGACAGTCCGCCCCGACCTCTAAGCACATGGCCTTAAAGAGAAAAAAAAGCGCAGCAGACGTCATGGAGGCAAAAAGCCTTAAGATGAAACACACTCGAAAGACAAAATAATTTCCCCGGACAGACGAACAAAGTTTCTTCTGAGGTTTCCGAAGGTTAAGGTTAAGCCATAAAAAAAGATGTACAAAAAGAAACCAGTAAAACCGGAAGTGAGGATGTGTTGCACCACTTGGATTCAAACTTGTTACCTGAGCAAGTTTTTTTTTAAAGGGTCTCGTGTTGTTATAGACGACCTTTCTTTAACAAGGCGTCTCTCAGCGGGCTTTCTAGTGCAGGGACCAAAGACGGAACTTTTTTCTAGTGCAGGGACCAAAGACGGAACTTTTTTCTAGTTCAGGGACCAAAGACGGAACTTTTTTCTAATGCAGGGACCAAAGACGGAACTTTTTTCTAGTGCAGGGACCAAAGACTTGGAACTCTCTCTATTAAGCTTGACTAACCATATGCCTCACTGCATTGAATGCCAAGACCTAGACCTTTTCATTTTATCTTCAATCATAACTGATGTTTTTTCTGACGTTATTTTTTTCTGCGCATTCAAAACGGTCAGATTTTCAACGGGTTTCTATGTGACGTCAGAATGGCCTAAATGTATATCTGACCAGGTTGTTAACATCAGTGGGACTCTCAGCCTATCAACTTTTTCGGCAGGGAAGGGTATGGATGAAGGTCTACCTGTTTAAAACGTATTGAGATGAGCAGGGACGGCTTTTATGGCCAATTTAACCAATTGCTCCAATAGGGCTCACGCCTGGAAGGAGCCCCGCGATCTAAATTAAGCACGGGCTTTAAAAGATGTAGGATTTTTAAAGGGTTAACATACACATGGTATATCGTACGACTGGCGTAACTTGACTCACAGGCACCTGTTGAGTTTCTTCCTATGCATGTTGGTATAACTTTCTAATTTATCAATTATTATTATTATAGCTTTTATATAGAGCTACTTTCATGCTTATAGCATGCCCAGAGCGCTTTTGGTCCAATCTCATTTGTGGACCAGAGGGGGGGGGAGGGGGTATCTAGGAGTTGGTTTTCCGTGCTGCCTTTAGGCGCTCAGTAAACACAACTCTGCCCGAGTCGGGTGTCGAACTTTCTAGGTAGCCAAGCCAAGCCAAGTTCAAGCGCACTTGGCCTCTCGACCACGCTTCCCACGTGAAAAAAAGGGGCCTCGCAACTCGTAAGACCGGCACCTGAAGATGAGTTTGTAATTTTCACTCTCGTGTTTATATTTGTTATGGTTGTATACTTCAGCCTAAATTATGTTATTATTGTTGTTATTATTATAATTATTATTATTATAATCACAAAACTCTGTTCCGACCCCCCCCCCCTTTCCCCTCGCAGATCAACGAATTGTACTTGCTTTAATGTATGCTCAATTACAAACAGAAAATTGCTTTGCTACAATTTTTTTTTTTGGTGTTGGAAGTGGGCTAAAAACGCTTTGACAGATCAAGAAGTAAATAAAACGTTATTTGAAAGTAGGGCAGTGACAGACATTTATTGAAACAGAAAACTTATAAGAAATCTAATTCAACATAAAACAAGACATTTTTATTTATTTATTTTTGTTTTGGGGAAGGGAACGATTATATATGTAAAACAAAACAAACAAACAAAAACTATTGTGAGAATCTGTTGCTAAGATACGGGAACAATAAAAAAGACGAAAATTAAAAATCAACCAGTCAGAAAACAAAACAAAACAAAAAACTAACAAAAACAGAAAGTCAACTTTTCAAAAAGACTGGACAGAAAAGAAAGATCAAGGGAGAAAATTTTTGTTAAAAAAAGGGAAAGAGAGTTGAAAATGAAAGGGAAAACAAATTAGAGAAGGGACTTAACTGGACGAAGTCAAGGTTCCTTAACTAGCAATGTCTGTTTGCTTCTTATTTTCTTTTACAAATGTCACCAGGCTTATCTGGGTGAATCTTACAACCTGTTTCTTAACCCTGTCCAATTGGCTTAAGGTTAATAGTACCAAAATTGATCAGCAAGTACTGCAAAGAGAATAACAAATTTTAAGAGAGTATTATTTATACAGCATTAGACTCATATTAGGTTTAATAATTTTGCATTCCTGCGATCCTGTACCACAATGTCTGAGAATGGAAGCTGGAAGTCGAAGTGCAGATGATGTAGAGATCTTTACCTTTCCCCAACTAATGTCACTTGCCCAATAGAGCTGGGTGGACTCAAGATCACGAAATTAAAAATCTCAGTTTTCACCATGATTCGAACCCGGGACCTTCCGGTTCGGAAGCCAAGCGCTTTATCACTCAGCCACGCGCCTCCACATTAGCTGTGATAACTTTATTTCGTTAATAATTATTAATAAATAATTGTATATCTTTAAGATAAGATTGTTTCGAATGGATACTAGTATAGATCAGGGGTAGCAAACACCTTTACGCCCAAAGGAGGACATGTCCTTACAAAAGAAGGACAATAATAATTTCTCAGACGAAGCAAGTTTTCACTTTAGTTCAACTTCAAGGTAGATTACTCGTGAAATTCCAGGCACGTAATTCAGATTGCATTTTGTTAGGGGAAGCCGCTCCCGGAATCAACGCCTGTTTCTCTCTTTAGTCAAATCAATGGTGAGCCTGTTTCTCTCAACAGTGCTTTGGTGAGCTAAAGAAGCTTCTTTGGAGTTTGATTTTAACCTGTAGGTTTTTGGAGAATCCATCAGATTATCACGGCAGGGGATTATTTTTTTTTCAAATTGGGAAATTGTTTTTATCTAACGCGTCGTTTATGCATACAGCACGATCGGAGCGTTATGGCCCATTCTATGGCCCATTCTCTTTTGTGGATCAGTGGGGGAAGAAGAGGAGGAAGGGGGGTATTTTGGAGAAGGCTTCCGTGCAGGTTTTAGGTGTTCAGCAAAGGCAACTCTCCTCGAGTCGGGATTGGAACTATCTCCTGCTTTAAGCATGCGCTATTGTCAAATCTCTTTTGTGGATCAGTGGGGGAAGATGGCATCTGGGAGAATTTTTCCGTGCCACAACGGGATTCGAACTCAAGCTCCCTTGTTTGGTGCACTGTAGTAGCCTCACAGCCTCTTCGCCTCTCGCACATAGTACCAGCCTTACAACCAGTCTAGTGAGCATATTTCTTATGCGCCCCAAATGAGAATCTTGTTTTGTTACACAAATGGCCTAGCAATCTTATGCGCCCCAAATGAGAATCTTGTTTTGCTACACTAATGGCCTAGCAATCTTATGCGCCCCAAATGAGAATCTTGTTTTGCTACACTAATGGCCTAGCAATATTATGCGCTCCAAATGAGAATCTTATTTTGCTACACCAATGACCTAGCAATCTTATGCGCCCCAAAAGAGAATCTTGTTTTGCTACACTATTGGCCTAGCAATCTTATGCTCCCCAAATGAGAATCTGGTTTTGCTACACTATTGGCCTAGCAATCTTATGCGCCCCAAATGAGAACCTGGTTTTGCTACACTATTGGCCTAGCAATCTTATGCGCCCCAAATGAGAACCTGGTTTTGCTACACTAATGGTCAAGCAATCTTCTTTAACTACTGTTTCCACTAAGTCGCCACTTTGAGGCTGGGCAGCTGTTGTTGGTCGGTCGTTGGACAGTAGCTCCAAAACAGATAGTACAGCTAAGCCTAAGCAGGCCTTTTATATAGGCCTTTTATATTTGAACTATAGAATTTGAAATAAGCTTGATAAACTTCTTGATGAAATAAAACTTCATGTAAATATACACAGATTCAACTTGGAAGTATATGTAGGTAGAAACTTCTTCTTCTTCTTCTTGAAACTGTCAGGTAGAGTTGAGCCTTCGGCTCTTGGAACTCTTAAGCCAGCAAAAGTGAACAAGAGCTCCCTTTCACGGCCTGAATGAGAACAGTGTACACTGCCTGGCGGGGTGTCAGACTCGCGCCCAGAGACCACGTGCATCTGGACCCTTGCCTTTTCCTTTTACCAGGCTAACCGTGCAGGACACGCCATTTATGTAACAGCCCCTTGAGGGACAGCGCCTGGATTGTGACAAGGTTGTGGGAGCTTTTTTACAACTCCGCACAGTGCAATGAGGATGCTCTCGCACCCCCTTAGGCACCCCCACAGGAGTCTTGTTTTGCTACCCTTTAGCCTAATCGTTTCCTCCTACGATCGTTTCCACCCGGGCGCCACTATGAGGCAGGGTAGCATGCCCGGGTGTATGTAGAGACAAACTTTTTATGCACAGTCATTAAATGCTTAAAGCACCTTAAGTAGAACTTAATGGAACTCAAATCTAGAGCTAAAGTTGATAAATAATTCGAAAACAATATTCAAATTAACATTTCATCTAATTATTTTAAGATTAAACATGTTAGAGATGCGATATTGTGATATTATGTTATCAATCATCTCTAGATCTAGATTGTTCTTTCATTATTATCTCTCTAAGAATCCAGCTAGTGTGCTATGAATATAAATATTTTACTCTAGATTTAGACCTAGATTTGTGTTATGTAGAAATATACGGATAATAGCTAATCAGTAAATGAATAACAATGTTAAAACAGTGGGCTAATGTAGAGAATAAGATAACTACTATCGATTTGTGGGTGAGAACTAGACAAAAGCCCACAAAACGAAAATGGAGCTGGATAGGACACACCCTGCGAAAACCAGCTACCAATGTTGCAAGGCAGGCACTTGACTGGAACCCACAAGGAAAGAGGAAAGTGGGCAGACCCAAGCAAACCTGGAAGAGGTAAGTCATCAGTGAAGCTGAGGGTACTGGAATGACATGGGAGAAGATGAAGAAAGCTGCTCTGAACCGAGTTCGGTGGAGAGGTGTGGTTGCGGCCCTATGCTCCCCTGGGAGTACACAGGATTAAGTCAAGTCAATGTAGTGAATAAAGTCGTGCGGTAAATGTTTCAAATTTACAATGGAGTAATAAGACCTTCACTTTTTATAAGTACTTGAATAGCTCAGTGGCAAAACAACATGGCCTTCCATTATGAATGCTCGAGCTAGAATTCTGACTCGAGAAGACCTTTTTTTTTAAATTGCTTTTAAAAAGCCAGCACAGAATGGTTAGGGTTAGCGCGCTGGACTGTCGTTCAGATTTATCGATGGTCCCGGGTTCAAACCCTGCCCGCTCCCATCCCCCGTCGTCCTGCGGGAGGTTTGGACTAGGAAGTAATTATCTTCAACTCTGAAGGAACATCCGAAACATGTAAAACATTTTACAAACAAAACAGAGACCTACTTTTAGAAATTGTTGAGAAGCACAAAACTAAGCAGAATGTTTCTAGTGTTTTCCAATAATTTTCATGTTTGTTTATTTGAATAATGTTGATAATGGGTTTCTCATTTTACAAGCAATTTTTTTTATTTGATCGGACTATAATCTAACCCTCGGAAGACTGGCAATGTTTTTCGAATGGTTCATTTGCTCGTGTGTCCCTGATCTGAAATGTATACTCGGACATAAATGTCTCAGAAGCTTTATTTAGTATCGTAAAATGCTCGGGTCCTCAAATGCTCAAAGGTGGAGAGCCACTGTTGTATAGACCAGGTAGCTTCAAAGGTAGCTTTTTTTTTGTTGTCTTATTTTCTGTAAAACATAAATGCTACGTAAATAGTAACCTTAACCTTGTTTGTTTTCCTGTTGTCTGACATTAGACCATCGTCTGCTGACATGCCAAGTCTGAACAAGTAAAAAACTGTCACCCCCTGAAGTAACGAAACAAATATAAATAAAGTCAATAAGGAAAGAAAAAAAAAAGAAAGAAAGGTGAAAAAGCATTGCGAAATAGAATGTTAATTATACAGAGCAAGCATGTAGTAAACGGCCGCGCCCAGTATTTTGATCCCAATTACAGACAGAACTACGAAACTATAGCAAATAAAGGAAGGGAATGCCGGTGTAAGTACATTGTATCACAAATTATCGGTGATCGGGTCCTAATAGAATAATAGGGTTCTACAAAGACAAGTCCCATTGGATAAACGTATCATACAAGATTATAGTGTCCTACAAAATAATAGGAGAACCTTGCAAGCTAAAAGGGCCCTACAATTACAAAAGTACTCTTTTCAGGTATTTACTTCTTCTATCCGGCTACTTGTTTCAAATGTAGTGCTAAACAGTGGCGTAGCAAGGGATTTGGGGGCCCGGGGGCTTGGCCTCTTTAGGTCCCCTGCATTTTGACATTCTACATCATGACATGAGATAATAGCGTAATATTTAATGAAACAAAATCTAACATTCATTTGGGTGACCCCCTCAAGTGGCTGCCCGGGCAGATTTTCAAATTCTCCCGTCCCCCAGCCATTCCTCCACCATAGCTACGCCACTGGATCTAAATAATAAAATTCGCACAGTGTAGGAAAAAAACAACTCAGTACATAATTAACGAATAACTTAAAGCGTTGCGTCTCGCTTTGTCATCAAGGCATCTACAATACAGAAATGTCCTCGTACCGCAGTGAACTAATCACTTCATGACTCCATGTGTCCCCCCAGACAGCCCTGCGTTCCATGGACTCAACCGCTCTTTTTGTGCCGCCTTTTTTCCATTCAAAAGGTCCAAAGGTTTGGGACACTCTCCGCATCCAGCTTAGACCAAATGCTTCACTACATTCAAGCAGAACATTCAAACCTATCCTTTCAAAACTTTTTTTGAAAGATTAGTTGGTCATTTTAACTCTCGTGTTTATGTTTGGTATTTTCGTAGCATTTTATTTCACTACTTTCTCTCTTAAAAAACTTGGTCCCTGGTGCTGTTATTCATTTATGTTTAATATATGTATGTATCATTTGTTTCAGCACCTAGCTTCAACTCTATGTTTACATTTACGATTACAGCATTATTGCTCGTACCCACTGAAGCTTCTATATGTAATGTGCTTATGTTGTCCACTTGTCTTTGTGAGAGATAAACAATTAGATAGAGCCATCGTTTGTCTAATACATGCCTAACGGCTGTCTGTGTCGGCTCTATCGAAGTTGTTAGTGAACGGATGCTGCGAGGGTGGGGGAGGGGCTAGCTGGGGCTTGTGACCTTTGACCACTGGGGTGGTAATTTGCATACGGGCGAAATGACTCTGGATCAGAAGAATGTTTTTTTGGACATTCCGATGGTCTAGAGGCTAGTTTCGCTTGGTGCGTTATCGCTAGGCGGTGGTGTCGAATCCAGTGTCACAGGTTCGGGCCTCGGTCGGCGCAGTCCCTTATTTTCGTAGCATTTTATTTCACTACTTTCTCTCTTAAAAAACTTGGTCCCTGGTGCTGTTATTCATTTATGTTTAATATATGTATGTATCATTTGTTTCAGCACCTAGCTTCAACTCTATGTTTACATTTACGATTACAGCATTATTGCTCGTACCCACTGAAGCTTCTATATGTAATGTGTTTATGTTGTCCACTTGTCTTTGTGAGAGATAAACAATTAGATAGAGCCATCGTTTGTCTAATACATGCCTAACGGCTGTCTGTGTCGGCTCTATCGAAGTTGTTAGTGAACGGATGCTGCGAGGGTGGGGGAGGGGCTAGCTGGGGCTTGTGACCTTTGACCACTGGGGTGGTAATTTGCATACGGGCGAAATGACTCTGGATCAGAAGAATGTTTTTTTGGACATTCCGATGGTCTAGAGGCTAGTTTCGCTTGGTGCGTTATCGCTAGGCGGTGGTGTCGAATCCAGTGTCACAGGTTCGGGCCTCGGTCGGCGCAGTCCCTTATTTTCGTAGCATTTTATTTCACTACTTTCTCTCTTAAAAAACTTGGTCCCTGGTGCTGTTATTCATTTATGTTTAATATATGTATGTATCATTTGTTTCAGCACCTAGCTTCAACTCTATGTTTACATTTAGTCCGAGATTGTATCTGATTGAAGAAAAAAAAAAGACGGAAAATCTGCAGACTAGGAAGATAGAAGGAAACGCGAGATACTACTTTTAGTGCTCCCTGTCCCTCCGTATCACCCCTCTCTCTCTCCTACCGACATTGCCAGTGCCGCCCGGGATCTGCTGCTCGCTTCTTCCAAGCCCCAATTTTCCACACCTCCCTCTCCCCCCCCCCCCTCCCTGCCTCGTCTTCTCTCCATCACTGGCTCCCCCACGGCACACGGCCCTACAGGTCAGACATCGGCCAGTTAAGAACGACAACTCCGGTTTAAAAGGGACGATAAAGCATCGCGAGTTACGCCGGATTGTTTACATTTCTCTGGACTACACGAGTCGCACACGGGTTGGAAAGATAGGAATTATCTGTGTTGTTCTTTTATTCTTTTTTGTTTATCTCCCTTGTCACGATTGGTAAGTGTTTGTTTTTTTTTAATTTTGAATTGATTCACCTGATTTAGAACCTAAATTTAGAATTTAAAAAAATGAAATAAAATGTTTATTTAGTTGGACCACCGATCAGTTTCATAAAAAAAAGAATGTAAATCTCCTTTATACTTAAACTATTTAATTGTAACATCTAGATTGTTATTAATTAATAAGAAATCCCTCTCTATTTAAACTACATAGATAAGACCATATCTCAGATTGACTCCAGAGGCGCAGCTAATATGATGGTACTGCCATTCCAATCAAACACAAAATCACAAATAAGACTAAAAAAATAAATCCAGGCATCACGCTTATATAAGTACATTTTTTTAAAAAGCGCTTCAACGGAATAGTACCATCAATAGAACCATGACACCCGATTCAACAACGATCTCTAGCAAGCGACAGTGTCAGGATGCACCCACGCCTGCATTAAAGTCATAGTGGCTTCCTTAGGTCACCAATAGTCATGTGCATGGGTGCAATCACCCCCCCCCCCCCCTCATAGCATAGCAGATTCGCCACTCACTAAACTCACGAAATGACCCCCCACCCCTCATAGTATAGTAGACTCGCCACTCACTATCTCACGAAATGAACCCCCCCCCCCATACTATAGTAGACTCGCCACTCACTATACTCACGAAATGACCCCCCCCCCCCTCATACTATAGTAGACTCGCCACTCACTATACTCACGAAATGACCCCCCCCCCTTTTCACTTAATGAGTCCCGCACTACAGTCGACACGCCACTGACTGTTTCACGCAATGAACCCGTCGTACTACAGTTGACACGCCACTCACCAGCTTGGTCCATTCACAATTGTAACCAAACATTATTCGCTGGGCACATCATCTCTCTTCTTTAATATATGAAGCAGAAAGCAAGGCGTATGTATGTATGCATGTATGTATGTATGTATGTATGTATGTATGTATGTATGTATGTATGTACGTATGTATGCATGTATGTATGTATGTATGTATGCATGTATGTATGTATGTATGTATGTATGTATGTATGTATGTATGTATGTATGTATGTATGTATGTATGTATGTATGTATGTATGTATGTATGTGTGTGCGTATGTATGTCCCGCATAGAAATAAAAACCGCTGGACCGATCTTGATACAACTTGGTATAAATGTTTCTTAGTTCATGGCGTAGACCGTAGTATATGTTTAATGTCCCTTCCACTACCGGAGGCCCCAAAAATAAACAAAAAGTACATAATTGTATCTCTACTTAAAAATTTTAAAACTTGTTAACAAATCGAGATATAGTTTTAAGTGTGGAGCTATATCCCTTAGTTAAGGTTGTTTTGTGTTGTTGTTTTTTTGTCAAAAATATATTTGTTTTTTAATTCTTACTATTAAATCCTCTTTCTTCATAGTTAAATGGTGGATTGGATAAAAAAAAATGGAAGTAAAAAATGTGAATTATTTAGCAAGCTATGGCTGATTAGCTTTTACTAATAAAGCGTCACGCAGATGGCGTAAGTTTAATCTCGTATTGCTATGGTCGCATCTGGGTCGAGTGTTAAGTTCTTCGGATTCCGAACCGATCTTTATGTTGAGGGGTGGGGTCACGTCCACCCAAGTATTTTAGACCACAAGTTTATATAAAAAAGCTTGATACAATTATACCTTCAGCTTTAAATACTTTCCCGAACATAGTGAGTGCATCGCTCTCGTGCACTGTGAATTGATTGTAATTTGATATGTAATGAATTGCCAACCACATTTCGAACGTAAAAAAGGGAAATAAGATTACTACAACTATAATTACTACAAACGTAAATATCCACACATTAAATAAAAATGTGCTGATTTGATTGTTTGATTTTAATTTTCCAAATGCGTTAGGCATTCTTTAGCATCTAGTACGTAGCCCTTAACATATATATATATTAGCTGTGTATGTGTGTACTACTTTAGCGTGCACGAGTATTCGCGTTTTAACTGTTCATGTGTGTATGAGGGTGTGCTGTGCTCTAACAGGATACTTTTGAACAACAAACAAACATTTTTTAACTACAACACAGACTCCTTCAAATTCACAAGTGAGGTTTGGTGCACACAAAAACGTAACGACATAGATCTATTTCACTTTCCCTACTTTTGTCTTGTGTGTGATTTCTTAACAGAAATCTTCCAAGTTGCCCACATTTCTAGCGCGATGTTGATGTGATCAACGTGTCAGCGCCAGAGTACAACGTTAAACAGCCACATCAAAAGATGTGTTTAATTATTCCACCCCCGACCTCCCTTGTATTCCACCCCCGACCTCCCTCATATTTTACCCCCGACCTCCCTTATATTCCACCCCCGACCTCCCTTATATTCCACCCCCGACCTCCCTTATATTCCACCCCCAACCTCCCTTATATTCCACTCCCGACCTCCCTTATATTCCACCCCCGACCTCCCTTATATTCCACCCCCAACCTCCCTTATATTCCACTCCCGACCTCCCTTATATTCCACCCCCGACCTCCCTTATATTCCACCCCCGACCTCCATTTTATTCCGGCCCCGACCTCCCTTATATTCCACCCCCAACCTCCCTTATATTTCACCCCCAACCTCCCTTATATTCCACCCCGACCTCCCTTATATTCCACCCCCAACCTCCCTTATATTCCACCCCCGACCTCCCTTATATTCCACCCCCGACCTCCCTTATATTCCACCCCCGACCTCCCTAATATTCCACCTCTCCTCACACTCATAATTTAAATGTTCATCTCTCCTCCTCGCTTAGCATGTCCCCCACTAGCCGACATGGTCCGGGGTGCCAGTTCCCTTTATGCCACGCTCGCCACGTTTCTCCGTTTCAAATGTTCTACTTGTCTGTTGATTCAAAAACCATCACTAATCTATGTATCTCTATTGCAGGCTGACTAAGGCTTCGTACACTCTGTGTGGCTAGTCATTATGGTTTTTTTTTCCTTTTTTTCTAAAGAAATTACAATTTTAGCTGTAATCTATAATGAGAATCTGCGTTTTAGGGAATCTGTATTAAAGTCTAGCTTACCCTGGATGTGGCAAAATATGTAGGTCACGGCTGGGGCTGCGTAGCCACGGGAAATACTGCATTCCTCATTAATCTTCGGACTCGAAGACAAGCCTTATTATTATTATTAGTGTCTAAATTAATTTCGATATATTGAAGTCTGTGGATAGCTATTTCTATTTTAATATGCTATGAGACGGTACGATTGTGTGGTTGGATTTTCCTCTGTAATATACTATATATGGTCATACAAACTCCACTGTACTGCTGGAGATATGTATTCAAGTGAAGAAAACTGAACAGAAATCCTCTTACCCCCTCCCCCCCCCTCCCATTCATTTCTCAACTTGGACTCACGAAAATATTGAAAAGAACTCATCTCTTCATCACCTGACCCTTGATTTGCGTCGTAGATGTGCTGGGACAGTTCGCCTAACCAAATACCTCCACTTTTCCTGGTCAGCAGCTGTTCTTAGCAGGATATCAAGCGACCTTGTGGCCTATAGGTCAGATGATGTAAAGGTCATCTGTTTCTGTGGCCTACGGTTAACAAGGGTGTCATGTGGCCAGCACAATGACCAACCGCCTTTTCTTTTCCCCAACTAATGTCAGGTACCCATTAGAAATAGGTGGACTCAGAGAGCGCGCAAAGATCCCGAAATAAAAAATCTCAGTCTTCACCAGGATTCGAACCCAGGACCCCCAGGTTAACAGACGTTAGGCTTAAGGAGGACGCGTCCTTCCGCCAGGCATCGGTCTAAAATGTGAGAATGTCTGGCTATCATTGTTTTATTTTGTTGGATTTCGTCAAGCGATCGAATTCCATCATTCATATTTTCTGATTCAAACACTCAAACTCGATCATAAATAGCAGAAAGATGTTTTTGTCGGTCAACCCCAAGTTGGCGTGAAAGAAATTTGGGCTCTCTAGTGAGAGAAATTTGGGCTCTCTGGTGAGAGAAATTTGGGCTCTCTGGTGAAAGAAATTTGGGCTCTCTGGTGAGAGAAATTTGGGCTCTCTAGTGGGAGAAATTTGGGCTCTCTGGTGAGAGAAATTTGGGCTCTCTGGTGAGAGAAATTTGGGCTCTCTGGTGAAAGAAATTTGGGCTCTCTGGTGAGAGAAATTTGGGCTCTCTAGTGGGAGAAATTTGGGCTCTCTGGTGAGAGAAATTTGGGCTCTCTGGTGAGAGAAATTTGGGCTCTCTGGTGAGAGAAATTTGGGCTCTCTGGTGAAAGAATTTTGGGCTCTCTGATGAAAGAAATTTGGCTTTCTAGTGAGAGAAGTGTGGGCTCTCTAGTGAGAGAAATATAGGTAAATGGGAAGAAAATGGGCATAGAGTTCCACATTTATGTTTGAAGGAAAGCTGTACTAGGTCTACTGACTAATTGCTTCATCTTGGAAGTACCACACAAATGAAGGAAATGCATATACATTCAAAAGTCTAGCTTTAAAAGTTAAGTTTCTATTCCCGTTTTTTTTTGTCCTCCTTTGTAAGACTTTGTCCTCCTTTTGAGACTTTGTCCTCCTTTTAAAACTTTGTCCTCTTTTTAAAACTTTGTCCTCCTTTTGAGACTTTGTCCTTCATTTAAGACTTTGTCCTCCTTTTGAGACTTTGTCCTTCATTTAAGACTTTGTCCTCCTTTTAAGACTTTGTCCTCCTTTTAAGTCTTTGTCCTCCTTTTAAGACTTTGTTCTCCTTTTAAGACTTTGTCCTCCTTTTAAGACTTTGTCCTCCTTTTAAGACTTTGTTCTCCTTTTAATACTTTGTATTTCAGACTTTGTCCTCCTTTTAAGACTTGGTATTTCAGACTTTGTCCTCCTTTTAAGACTTGGTATTTCAGACTTTGTCCTCCTTTGTAAGAATTTGTTCTCTTTTGTAAATCTTTTTCTCCTTTGTAAGACTTTGTCCTTAAGACTTTGACCTTTTTTGTAAGACTCTGTCCCCCTTTGTTACGCTTTGTAAGATTTTTTTTTTCTTTATTGAGACATTTGCACACAAAAAACTTTTAAAATTTCATGTTAAAATTCGTTATACTACCAGATAAAAAAAATCTTTACTTTAGGACATTCAGGAATCACGGTTCAATCACATTAGAAATTAGAGGCTAGACATTGTTTCGATATGAAGCACCTACTCGCGTGACCTAGTCTTTACTAGGTCAGAGATATCCAACAACTCCTTACCGATTTTGGGGATGAAAAAAGACTCGGCAGCACCCACCCAGTGTAAACGCAGCCTTAATCTAAATCAATGTGTGCGTGCCAGACGGCAGTGACATGTTCATGCAATCCTATCGTATCTCGCTGGGGTTTTCGTTGGAGGAAAATGATTTTGTCTTTGGAGGTCTGGTAGTAAAACATGGAATCGATCGAACACATAACTACCACCCTCTTCCCTGCCGAGCTCTTTATTTTGTTTCTTCTTCTACTTATGCAGTATGTATGTACCGCTTATTATGGCACTGCCTGTGTTGATTCACAACCGCTAATGAGGGATAACTCCTTACAGATCGTCTAACATTATCATTATTACCTCCCGTTGTTTAAAGAATTTCGTTTAGCTATTTAAGCGATCAACCGATTAACAAGACATATGCTACTATTTTTGTGTGTGTAAATAAATTGTAATTTAAATGGGTGAGTAGTTGTTTCAAGAAAACGTAAGTGTCTTCGGTTCGAAGCTTTCTGTTTGATTTATTTATACACAGTATTGCGAAGTTCTGTATAGAAATGTTTCTCCAGATAGTTAATCCACCACTTTGTATGTAAGCTTATACAAAGTTTAATAAAAGCTTGAAATCTTCGTGTATAGACCAAACAAACATCTAAATTTTAACAAACCACAAAATATTACCTGCAGCCCGCTGGCCTTAGTTTAAGAATCACTCATCTTATGCATTGGATTTAGATGTATATCAAACATGGTGATATATTCCCTTTAAAACCGTATAATTTTTACACGAAAAATGAAATCGAATATAAAAAATGGGGTTCATCCTTTTAGCGGACATACACAGAACTCAGTGTTTCCCAAAGTGGGGTACGCGTACCCCCAGGGGTAGGGGAAGACTGTGGAGGGGGTACACGTTGCACCTCATTAACTATGCTGATTTTTTTAAATACACATTCATTATGTTTTGTTAATAAATTAAAGTGTGGTGGGAGTGGGGGGGGGGGGTGAGGGGTACTCAGCATTACACAAATTACAAAAGAGGTAAACATGAGTCAAAAGTTTGGGAAACACTGTCATAGATAATATTAAATACTCTGGGTTTACCCGATTTGATAAAAAAAAAAGTTTCGTTCTTCAATAGAGATAAATTTAAGATTGTTTGTTTTTTTTAATTAAATCTTGGGGTCTTTTTGTTGTGGGAGAGACATTTAACATACTCTACGGCCTTCGCCGTGATCTAAGGAGCATTCACACCCGATTTTATCAAGATTCGTTTTCTATAAGTAACATACATACATACATACATACATACACACATACATACATGCATACATTCATACACACATACATACATACCAGGGCCGGATTTAAGGTAGGGCTGGCGGGAACTCCACAAGAAAGGGGCCTCTACAAAAGAGATAAAAATATATTCGAATTTCGACGGGTCAGAAATTTAGAAGTGTTTGTCCTTCCTTTTTTTTTTTTCGAATTTTTACGTCTGGCAAAAATTTCGTGATTAAGAAGTGTATGCTTGTAGCATGCTCGGAATAAGTCAGTACAGCTCCGGATTTACGACAGTGGGTCTACCAAGGGCCTTACCCTCCACAAACTCACACATATACACTTTTTGGAACTAAAATATGCATATTAAATATTTTCTTAAGAAAAAGTGGGATAAAATTACAAAACACTCTATTTCCACATACATACATACAGACTCCTTACATTGTGCTTTATATATTAGATATCTCCTTCAATCTATATCCCTAGAGTTACAAAGTACAAAGTAAATGATAAGGATTTTTAATTATCTTCCAATTCATTCAAATGTACTCGTTCTCTGCATTCAGTTTTTGTTTATACATGCCTCTCTTTTATACACATCCCAGGCAAAATAAAAATAGCATGTTATAGGACATGTATTTCGTCAGTCAATACACACACACACACACACACTAACAAACAAACACACTTTATAACACACAGGCTGAAAACTTGAATGCGCTTGTGGTACACGGTACGTTCTTCCGGTCTATTTGCATACGCATAGCCTGATTGCAGCTTTTGCATCCCCAACTTTACGGACTATTTATAGATTTGGAAAATGGCTTGAGAACCGTTGATGAATGAACAAATGAGACGCGATGCCGTGTCTCTCTCGCGCCTCCAACGACAATTTGCATATCTGAGATGACAGCTTTAGGATCGATAATAATTTGGATCGATAATAATTTCTGTTTGTGATAAGAGCTTCGGGTTAGCGCATTTGTTGACCACTGGCTAGGCTGGCCCGGCAGAAGAAAGCGGCCCCCCCGCGTGACGTAGCATAAATGTGGCACACAGTTATTCTAATATACACATGAATAGACAAGCATAGAGAGCTTATTGCTTTGACACTGTCCACTTGGGAAAGATGCTTGCTAAGAGGTCCACCCTTTTTACATCTCTGTTGAATGAGCTTCACGGGATACTTTCAAGGTTTGCAAAGATCTTTTTTTATAAAGTTTTATTTAGCTACTTACTGGTGTCATTACCGAAGAATATCCAATAGAACTGAAATATATACCTAAATAGTGGCTGAGCGGTAAAGCGCTTGGCTTCCGAACCGAAGGTCCCGGGTTCGAATCCTGGTGAAGACCGGGATTTTTAATTTCGGGATCTTTGTCCGCCTCTGAGTCGACCCAGCTCTAAATGGGTACCTGACATTTGTTGGGGAAAAAGTAAAGGTGGTTGGTCATTGTGCTGGCCACATGACACCCTCCTTAACCGTAGGCCACAGAAACAGATGACCTTTACATCATCTGCCCCTTACATCACAAGGTCTGAAAGGGGGGAACTTTACTTTTTTTTTAGTTATATAAATAGAATTAGAAATATAGGTGTTTGAGTGCCAGGTGAAACGATAGTTCTGAGACTGTCACGATGTCTTGGTTGACGTTACGATGAGATTGTGTTAATTAGACAATGCGTTTCTAGTGTTTTAATTGTGTAACGCTCTCTCTATTGGACAATTTCAGAACACTCAAACAATATCGTGGTAACGGAGACACTAGTTTAAAGTATAAACTCAAAAAAAACTGAAATCTTCTATAAATAAAAATAAAACTTTTATTCTGGAACTAGGAATTACTTTCTTAATATACACACTACATTAATGTTCAGTATAATTCAATTTGTATTCGTTTACTCTAGATCTAGTCGTCGCTCTCTCTCCAAACTGAATATGCAAGTCTTTCAATACTACAGTGTAGATAGATAGGTTGGCTGCCTGGTCGTGCGGTTTGCACGCTGGACTGTCGTTCAGATTTATCGATGGTCCCGGGTTCAAACCCTGCCCGCTCCCATCCCCCGTCGTCCTGCGGGAGGTTTGGACTAGGAAGTAATTAACTTCAACTCTGAAGGAACATCCGAAACATGTAAAACATTTTACAAACATACATAGATAGATAGATAGATAGATAGATAGATAGATAGATAGATAGATAGATAGATAGATAGATAGATACATAGATAGATACATAGATACATAGATACATAGAAATACAGA